>NC_084592.1:1767500-2020000 GCF_033807715.1 Cololabis saira | reverse complement strand
AACTGAACACTGCTGAACCTTGCTTGGTTCTGGTTCTGGAACCACAACAAACCAGATCCAGATGAACCTCAGGGGTCTGGGAGCTTCATAGGAACTAACAGATCCAGATGAACCTCAGGGTTCTGGGAGCTTCATAGGAACTAACAGATCCAGATGAACCTCAGGGTTCTGGGAGCTTCATAGGAACTAACAGATCCAGATGAACCTCAGGGGTCTGGGAGCTTCATAGGAACTAACAGATCCAGATGAAGCTCAGGGGTCTGGGAGCTTCATAGGAACTAACAGATCCAGATGAACCTCAGGGGTCTGGGAGCTTCATAGGAACTAACAGATCCAGATGAACCTCAGGGGTCTGGGAGCTTCATAGGAACTAACAGATCCAGATGAACCTCAGGGGTCTGGGAGCTTCATAGGAACTAACAGATCCAGCATGTATTTTGGTCCAAGACCATTCAGTGCTTTGTAGACCAGCAGTAAGATTTTAAACTCTATCCTTTGACTCACTGGAAGCCAGTGTAGTGATTTCATGACCGGTGTGATATGGTCCAGTTTCCTGGTGTAATGTGGTCCAGTTTCCTGGTGTAATGTGGTCCAGTTTCCTGGTGTAATAAGGTCCAGTTTCCTGGTGTAATATGGTCCAGTTTCCTGGTGTAATATGGCCCAGTTTCCTGGTGTAATATGGTCCAGTTTCCTGGTGTAATATGGTCCAGTTTCCTGGTGTAATATGGTCCAGTTTCCTGGTGTAATGTGGTCCAGTTTCCTGGTGTAATATGATCCAGTTTCCTGGTGTAATGTGGTCCAGTTTCCTGGTGTAATATGGTCCAGTTTCCTGGTGTAATGTGGTCCAGTTTCCTGGTGTAATATGGTCCAGTTTCCTGGTGTAATATGGTCCAGTTTCCTGGTGTAATATGGTCCAGTTTCCTGGTGTAATGTGGTCCAGTTTCCTGGTGTAATATGGTCCAGTTTCCTGGTGTAATGTGGTCCAGTTTCCTGGTGTAATATGGTCTAGTTTCCTGGTGTAATGTGGTCCAGTTTCCTGGTGTAACGTGGTCCAGTTTCCTGGTGTAATATGGTCCAGTTTCCTGGTATAATCTGGTCCAGTTTCCTGGTGTAATATGGTCCAGTTTCCTGGTGTAATATGGTCCAGTTTCCTGGTGTAATGTGGTCCAGTTTCCTGGTGTAATGTGGTCCAGTTTCCTGGTGTAATATGGTCCAGTTTCCTGGTGTAATATGATCCAGTTTCCTGGTGTAATGTGGTCCAGTTTCCTGGTGTAATATGGTCCAGTTTCCTGGTGTAATATGGTCCAGTTTCCTGGTGTAATATGGTCCAGTTTCCTGGTGTAATATGGTCCAGTTTCCTGGTGTAATATGGTCCAGTTTCCTGGTGTAATATGGTCCAGTTTCCTGGTGTAATATGGTCCAGTTTCCTGGTGTAATATGGTCCAGTTTCCTGGTGTAATATGGTCCAGTTTCCTGGTGTAATACGGTCCAGTTTCCTGGTGTAATATGGTCCAGTTTCCTGGTGTAATATGGTCCAGTTTCCTGGTGTAATATGGTCCAGTTTCCTGGTGTAATATGGTTCAGTTTCCTGGTGTAATATGGTCCAGTTTCCTGGTGTAATATGGTCCAGTTTCCTGGTGTAATATGGTCCAGTTTCCTGGTGTAATATGGTTCAGTTTCCTGGTGTAATGTGGTCCAGTTTCCTGGTATAATATGGTCCAGTTTCCTGGTGTAATGTGGTCCAGTTTCCTGGTGTAATGTGGTCCAGTTTCCTGGTGTAATATGGTCCAGTTTCCTGGTGTAATATGGTCCAGTTTCCTGGTGTAATGTGGTCCAGTTTCCTGGTGTAATATGGTCCAGTTTCCTGGTGTAATATGGTCCAGTTTCCTGGTGTAATATGGTCCAGTTTCCTGGTGTAATGTGGTCCAGTTTCCTGGTGTAATATGGTCCAGTTTCCTGGTGTAATGTGGTCCAGTTTCCTGGTGTTTGTAAGGACTCTGTCTCAGCGTTCTGGATCAGCTGCAGCTGCCTGATAGATTTCTTGTTCAGGCCTGTAAAGATGCCATTGCAATAATCCAACCTACTGAAAATGAATGCATGAATACGTTTTTCCATGTCTTGTTTAGACAGAATCCCCTTAATTCTAGCAATGTTTTTTAGGTGGTAATAGACAGATTTAGTGATAAACTTTAGATGGCTGTTGAAGTTCAGGTCTGAGTCAATTATTACACCGAGATTTCTGGCTTGATTTGTAGCCGTCAATGACAATGAGCCAAGGTGAGCGCTGATCTTTTCCCTTTCATTTTTAGGGCGGAAAATGATCACCTCTGTCTTTTCTGCATTTAGCTGGAGAAAATTCTGGCACATCCACTCATTGATTTGGTGAATACAGTTACTCAATGAGAGTAGGGAACTGTAGTCATGTGGTGACACTGAAATATAGAGTTGTGTGTCAACGGCATAAGTATGGTAGGAAATGTTGTGATGTTCCATAATCTGAGCTAGGGGTCACATATAGATGTTGAATAGAAGCGGTCCGAGAATAGACCCTTGAGGAACCCCACATGTGATCTTGGTTCTCTTAGACTCATGGTTTCCAATTGACACAAAAAAGGCCCTATCTTGCAAGTAAGATTTGAACCATTGAAGCACAGTGCCGGTAAGTCCCACCCACTTTTCCAGTCTGCTGAGTAGTATGTTATGACACAGTTATGTTATAACATGAACAATGGCAGGTAAAAACTCCCCTAGTGGGAGAAAAACCTTAAGCCAAACAGAGGCAAGGAAAAACTCCCCTTTAGGAGGGAGGAAATCTTGAGCAGGACCTGGCTCATAAGGGGGGAACCTGCTGCCGAAGGCCAGCTGGGCAGAGCAGGAAAAGAGAAAACAGACAGAGAGAATGAATAACAGAGAGACACAGACACAATGGCTAGCTGGTGCACTACAGGGATGACTATATAAACAGATGTAGACAGCAGACACTGGGGTGGTCAGAGAGGGGTCAGGCCAGGATGTCAGCAAGCATATAGCAGACATCTACACAGACAGGTGGAAGCAGCAGCGGGGTGATCAGAGGGGGGGACTGCAGGTCAGCATGAAGCTCCTGATGCTCCGGCCTGCAAACATACACAAAAGAGAAAAAAGGGGGGGTAGACCAGCACCACAAACTACAAGAACGATGGACAAAAATGATGGCTATGAGATACTTATAATAAATAAAAAATGGAAGAGGAGAAGAGAAGAAGGGTGAGGGGCACTGCCCAGTGGATCATGTCGGTGCCCCCCTGCAGCATAAGCCTATAGCAGCGTATCTACCACGAAGCTATGTTTGAGACTAACTATTATAGTCTTGTTCTATAGCTGCAGCTATGACTACTGACTCTAATACACTAGAGTTTACACTACCTAGAGATTTACCGACACCAGCTAGAGGTTTACTAAACACCAGGGCTGGACTGGGACAAAAAATCGGCCCGGGCATTTTGAGCCTAGACCGGCCCACCAGGTATTGAAGGAAAGAAAATGAAGCCTATGAATGAAAACAAACGTTCTCGTGACACCGCTTGTACACTGCCTTGTTGGTGTGTATGTTCTTGTCTAATAAACCTAAACCTACACCATCCCCCCCAGTCCCGTTATAGATGTACTTAGGCCCAATCTCAATACTCCCCCTACTTTTCTTCACTCGCCCTTCTTTTCTCCACTCGCCCTTCTTTTCTTCCCTAACCCCTAAAAAAGAAGGGGGAGAGTTTAGGGCACTTGAGATCTAGGGCACTTGGCCCAGGGGTCTGTCCTATTTCTCCTACTCCCCCTCGTTTTCATCCCTAACCTGAACAGGAAGCTGAGAGCCAAAAGCTGTTTTAATTTCAGCTGTAGCGCTGTTAATATGGCACTTTATTAAGTTTTAATATTTTTTCAGGCCTAAAGGTAACCTTAAGATCCACAACCTGGGCTCAGTTTATCTAAATAACGGCTGTTAAGAAATTTGACCCGATGTTTTCGGAGATGAGAAGAGCTGCTGCTGCGTCCCAGGAGAGAAACTCTCTCCTGGGACGCAGCTCTGTTGAGAATTACGCTGGCTGAAATAAATAATTTAGGAAGATGTTGGTTTAATAGATGAAATCTAACAGTTGCTACGCCTGTTAAGAAATTTGCTCCGAAATGTAGACATTTCTGTCTGCCGGCTCCGGAGTTTAGGTCCGCGTTAAATCGACGCAGCCTATGGCGTAGCTTACTTAACCTACGGCGTCGCTTACGTAGGTTACGTAACCATATTCCGGAGCAATCTTAGCGAACAACGGACAAAAAAGGGATTATGTACATTCACTGAGTGAATATTATGAAAGTAAAATATTGGTTTGCGCCGAGAAATGTAATCAAAATGCATTTTTATGCAGAAACTAACTCAAAATATTGATTTTATTCCCAAAAAAATAAGAAATGTCCGCCATGTTTTTTTTTTTTATTCAGTCCGCAAATGACGACGAAAAGCATTCTGGGAAATTTTCATACCCCCTCGCTCGCCAAGTGAGCATCTGCAAACCCTCGATTTGAAGGGGCTATTCAGCGTGAAATACTGCTGTCAGAATGCGTTCCCCCTCTGTTTATCATGAAGGGATGCTCACACATCTTTCAAATTCATACTGCTGACTCCTTTCACCACCACAGATAAGTCCTGTGATTTTCAGGCTCATATCATCATATTTGACCATTTTAAAAAGGGGGAATGCAGCCCTGCCTCTGTTTTTACTAACTAATGACCATGAATTGCCTAAACAGTGGGTTCTTCCAATATACATTATGTATATATACACAAAGTCTTTGCTGCGATGGCATCACTGTAGGTAAACATTTCTCCAAAAAGATTGATGTATTATTTCACCCACCCACTATTAATCACAGCATTATTAAAATTTAGTGACAATCAGGAATCCAAACACCACTGTCCCTGTCAAAAAAGCAACTTAAATGTGGAGATGCTAATTTAGTTTTATAGAATATATAAGATATTGAATATGAACTCATCATTCTTCAAATAGTATCAATAATAATATCAATAATAAGCCACGCGCTCTAATGTTGTGACTGTGTCTATGAATTGGGGGGACTATGAACCACACAAACATTTTGTTAGAAAAAAGTTATGTAATTGTTTTTGCTCAATGTTTCTATTATTGACATAGGTAGGGTTAAAACAAGACACAGTAGCTTTGGGTTGAACTGTCATTTATTATATTAATAAAACAAAATTCCAGTCACGGTTTATGTTTGAACAATTCTTCATGAAAAACACAATAAACAAACCACAAATAAACACACACAACAAATAAACATACACACCAAATAAATATACATACCAAATAAACACACACACCAAATAAACACACACAACATATAAACATACATACCAAATAAACATACACACCAAATAAACACACACAACAAATAAACACACACACCAAATCAATAAACACCTGCCACCTGTGTTAACTCCACAGCAACACAAAAGGCAACTTGGTCTTGTGAACCTCACCAACAATGTATGAAGGAGTCCTGAAAAATAGGATGAGAGGAACACAGATGAGATGAATATTAAAATGATAAAGTGACAGATTGTAGTTTAGTGATATTTTCATTGAGTGAGTACACCATATCAATAAACAAAGTTTAATATAATCTTATCTGATAATTATAATGATATATATGATATATATAGTAATATGACTAATGGACAAATTGTTATTCAATAAAAACAATCATAAACAAGGTAAAAAATAAAAATAATGTAACAAACAAATCTAACTTAATCAATCAGAAGAACACTGAATCACTGCTGAATCTTATCCGTGTTTAAACGGGCGTACCGCAGACTGCAGATTATATGTGCACAAACGTCTATTTCTCCGCTTTCTGGCAGCTTTTAAATTTTCTCAATATCTTAAACGGTTCCAGAGTTATGGTTATGAGAAGTATTCGTGTCAAATTGTGTTGCCAGTGACAGAACTTGTGTCGCCAATTTGACACGCATGTAAGGGACAGGTGCAACCCTAGCTAATTAGCTTAAGTGCTGTTTACTTAGCTAACCTGGCCCACTTGTAGCTATTCTGTGTTAAAAGTTAGCAAGCACAACGAAAATAAACCATCAACCAATCATGGTTTATATCTGACCCAGCAGGTAGACTGCAGTTGTCGCTTTCAATTCAATTCAATTCAATTTTATTTATATAGCGTCTAATACAACAAAAGTTGTCTCTAGACGCTTTCCAGAGACCCATGCTTTCTTACCTTCTGTTCAAATCCCCCTCCACGAGCAGCCACGGGTCTCTCCTCCACCTGACGGCCACGGCCACCCCCGCCATTATCACCTGCTGCTGGGGCCGTTTCCAGTGCCAGAGCACCGGCGGACACTGATGCTACCGATGTAGAAGCTCCTGCTCCACCAAATTTATGTGTTAATTTCACACATTTGGCAGCATCTGCCTTTTTTTCCCTTAATTTCTCCCCGCCTCCTTTACGTTTCTTTCTGTCCATCGTCCCCCATCGGCCAGTGGTACCAGTTGTTGTCAGGTAAAAAACAAAATCAAATGGGCCGATGGGCCTGCCCGGGCCAAAAAAAAACAAAAAAACAAATAATAATAATTTTTTTTTTTTGGCCCGGCCCGGCCCAAAATCACCATCAGCCCACCGGGCATTGCCCGGTATGCCCAATGGCCAGTCCACCCCTGCTAAACACTAACTAGAGGTCTACTGAACACTAACTATAGGCTTTACTAAACAGAAAGGTTTTAGTTTGGTTTTAAAGGTGGAGGTGGTGTCAGCCTGTAAAGCTTGAGTTATGGTTCTGCGTCAAAATGACGCCGTGCCTACGCCGTAGGGTACGCGTCGACGCGTACCACACGCCGTCACTGAAGCCGTCACTGACGTGCACCTCCCGAAAATTGTAACTACGCGTCGAGGCGACGCAGACCACACGCAGACGGAGAGGGCTGTGATTGGTTCGCTTGGTAGCAACGCATTTCCGGTTTCCGGTTTGAAGCAGTCGTGAACTTTCAGCGCTCTTTTCTTCGTGTATGTGTGTTTTTTTTTTGTTTTGGTTTTTTGCACAATAGTTGTCCTTATCTCTTTGATTCACTGTGACCGGAAAGAGTCGGATAAACCATTTAGGAAAAGATTGCGAATTAGCCGTCACGGGGGGTACTGCACCATGGAGAAATGGAATGATGGAGAAGTCCGAAGGGTTCACGACGGCATCACAGTGACGCAAGTAAGTTTGAATTGGATTCTGAATTTTACAGGTAGCCAATGGAGCGAAGCTAACACTGGAGGGATGTCGTCTCTCATGCTGATTCCTGTCAGTACTCGCGCTGCGGCATTTTGGATCAGCTGGAGCCTATTCAGCAAATTACTTGGACATCCTGCTAATAACACATTACAGTAATCTAGTCTAGAAGATACAAACGCATGAACTAGTTTTTCTGCATCACTGTGCAAGAGGATTTTCCTAATCTTTGCGATATTACGGAGATGGAAAAATGCTATTTTACAAACCTGATTAATATATGGTTTAAATGACAAATCCTAATAGAAAAGGACACCAAGGCTTCTCACAGTTGCACTGGAAGCCATCGCAACACCATCTAATCCCTTCCTAAGATGCTTTGGACCAAAAATGATAACCTCTGTTTTATCTGAATTTAGAAGCAAAACATTTCCGGACATCCAGTCCAGCATGTCTTAGGGACATGCCTGAAGTTTAGCTAATGGTTCTGTTTCATCCGGCTTCATAGCGTATCATCAGCATAGCAATGAAAGTGTATGCCGTGATTCTGGATTATACTTCCCAATGGCTGCATGTATAAACTGAACAAGATTGGCCCTAGCACTGAACCCTGCGGAACACCATAACAGACCCTTGACTGTTCTGAAGAAACCTCATTTACCTATACATGAACAAACTGGAATCTGTCATAGATATGATTTAAACCAATGTAGAGCTGTCCCTTTAATCCCAATTATTCAATTCAATCAATTATTATTAGGTACCGAGCACTGACAGTGCGAAGGCCCTATTGTATCTGTAAGAATTGTTCTTGTTTTTTTTTTATTTTTCCGACGAAATGAGGGCCCTTTTTCCCTCCTAAACGTGCCCCAAAAGTCACAAAACTTTGCACGCAAGCCAGGCCTGGCGACAAAATGTGATATTTAATGGTTTGCATTAATGGGCGTGGCCTAATGGCTCAACAGCGCCCCCTAGAAAACTTTGTGCCTCAAGCCCCACAATACGTTTGACGTACATGGACGTAAATCGGTACACAACTGTATCATGAATCACTTAAAGAGAAGTCTCTTGGCGCAATGGCCGAAACCGAACAGGAAGTCGGACATTTTGAATTAATCGTGTAATTTCACACAATTCATGCCATTTCTTCGGCCGCTTCTTCGTCCGAACCGTAACGTGCACCCAGGTGTGTTATACATCCAAATGTGCGTCTTTGATAGTTCCAACTTTCTGCCATAACCTTTGAATGGTTTGACATAAAGAGTCGTGGGTGGTGTCATCGGACTTGGTTTTGAGTCCTTGAACATAATTAGTGCAAATTAGCCCCGCCCCTTCTTCTGATTTGTCGATATTTGATAGTCCCTATTTTCTGCCATAACCTTTGAATGGTTTGACTTGGAGAGTCGTGGGTGGTGTCATCGGACTCGGTTTTGACTCCTTCAGCTTATTTGGTGCAAATTAACCTCGCCCCTTCTTCTGATTTGTTGATATGTGATAGTTCCAACTTTCTGCCATAACTTTTGAATGGTTTGACATAAAGACTCGTGGGTGGTGTCATCAGACTCGGTTTTGAGTACTTGAACATAATTGGTGAAAATTAGCCTCGCCCCTTCATCTGAAGGCCCAGCGAAAAATTTAGTGGTTTGATATAGAGAGTCGTGGCTGGTGTCATCCGCTAAATGTCCAGGCCTGAAGAATCTACATGCAAGTCATACAAGCGCTTCCACTGCAGCACGCCTGAACGTGCACAAGGGTGGAGGGCCCGTTCATCGCTGCTTGCAGCTTTAATTATTATTATTATTATTGTATTTTACCTGGAGACTACAGTATAACCACATCTGCTGTTTGGCTGAGGAGTGGGGGGATGGCAGAGAAGGGGCATCAGCACTGGTGTAGTTTTTTTCTCTCACGGGTGGGAAGACACCTCTCTGCCTCACCTACCCTAAGACTCTTAACGCCTTTGTAAGGTTGTTTTTTGTTTTTGTTTTCTTGTTTGGGGGGCTCTATTTCGTTCAGGGTTCCGAGCCACTGTTTGGATAGGGGTTTTCACAGACAGCCTTATCTGAAATGTTCTAGTGTTATTTTTGTTTTTGCAGTGTGTGACAACCCAAGTGTGTGGGGGGTTGTTTGTGTCAGTGTATGGTATCTTGTTCCCTTTCTCCCCTTTCTGTTGCAGGTTAGATTGTGTTGTTGAAGACACACTGAACTGTTGCAGGTTAGATTGTGTTGTGTTGTTGAAGACACACTGAATTAAGTGCTCATTTGTGAGTGAGCAGTCTCGACCAATGGCGTGCGTCGCTGGCCTATTTAAGGGAAGGTGATTGTGAACTCGGAAAAAAAAGCGCGACTCTTCGCCCCCGGCCATTGCGGTTTCCGGTCGGTTTCCTGTCTCGTTCCTCTCGTTTACCTGTGGCTGTGCTTCCGCCGCTGGGCTTTGGCCGGCTCGTGTCAGCAGCGTATCTCGCGGCAAGATTCCATGCTTAATTGCAACTGGTACGTAGTCTATGCTTGTTTCAGCATGCTGTGACGGCACCTTGTTTGCTACTTTTAATTCACTGCCGACCAGCACCTGATCGCTTTTTCCAGCACGTCCAGTGTTCAGCTTCCTTCCAGTCTGGCGCAGTTGCGCATTCTGTGACTTTTTGGGGCTCGCTCTGAGCGTCTGTTAATCAGATGACTTGTGGAATTCGGCGAGCCTCACTAGGATTAATTAAGACGCCTGGCATCATCTGGTATGTGCTTTTCTTTTTTTTTTTTTCTTTTTTTTTTTAAAGATTTTTTTGGGCTCTAGTGGCCCTTTATTCAAGCTGCAGATATGAAAGGGGTAGAGAGAGAGAGATCGGGGATGACATGCAGCAAAGGTGCGCAGGCCGGGATTCGAACCTGCGACCGCTGCAGGAGGACTGTAGCCTCAGTATATGAGCCGCTGCTTAACCCACTGCGCCACCGAGCGGCCCGGTATGTGCTTTTCTAACGAATCTTACTTTCGGCAGTTATTATTTGTAGCATCAATTAAGTGTGTTGTATGTATTTTAGGGGTTGCCGGTTGGTCCCACTGCCGTTCTTGTCAACCTGAAATTACCGAGCAGTGTCCTGGTTGGACTGACGCTGTCGCCCGTGTGAAGAGTCTGCAAAGACCACCAAGCAAAAAAGCATTTTAATAGGCTTAGTTTTAGCAATTGTGCGCGTGTGAGAGAGAGGGTGTGTGCGAGCAAGTGGTTGCGAGACTAGTGTGTGCGTGTGTGTTTGGAGTGTGGTGTGGGGGATATTCCTCTCATTGGTCAATTTGGGTTAACTTGGGTTGGGTTGCCCTTGGTAACTTGTCTTATTTGTATTTTGTGCGTGGTTATCGACCACATTGGCCAATCTTTGTTTTTGACCCCTCCCATTACTTTTGAGCATCCCTTGGTGGCTTGCCCCCCCTGCTGGTGGGCCTCAGCCCTGTCAATCGCGAAGATCCCTTCATCCCTGCCCCAAAATATTGTCGAAGTGTGACTGTGTTTCTTTCGTGACCTCTTGGTAACGTGTTTTTAAAAAGACTGATTTTATTGACACTGAAATAAAATTAAACAGATTGTATTTTCATAACAGTCAATCTCTGGTGTATTAGTCAAACAAAATTTCACGTGCGGCCTTAAAAAGTGTTGATGGGGCCACAATTGCATCATTGGGCTCTGGTGTGTGCGGCTGAGTGGGCGGGCCTACGTCCATTAAATATCCGAGGTTTCCACCTGTTTCCACCTGCCTCTCTGCTTCCCATTCCCGGCTTGACGCTGCAGCTCACCTGTTGTTGTAGCTGGCATCCAACACCCACACACACTGCCATGTACCTGCACACACTACTGATACTGGCATAGGCCGTTGTCTCTGTTAACCTTAGTGGCTTTTCCCCTGTTACTCTTAGTGGATTTACCTTTGTTAAATAAATATTGTTCACTCGTTACTTCCCTCCTGCGTTTGTTTGTCGGAGAGCTGAGCCAGCTCTTACAAGTGTATGCTTAGCTCCAGTCCTTTATTAATTAAAAGATCAGATGCTGCCTTTTCTCTTCTGTGTTTCATTACTGGCTGTATAGAATACCTCCAACTAGATGATGGGCTTAGTTTTACATGAGTGACTTTAAAGTTGTTTCACTTAAAGGTATAGTCTGCGATCGTATTCAAAAACATTTATTGTTATACTGGGTGAAATGGTCCTTCCATCCTGAGAGTAGCCAGTGAATAATGTATTCAGAAAAAGGAAAGAAAAAAATCTGACCTCTCTGACAGCTTTAATCCTGTAAAAACTCTGACCAATCTGTGTCAAATGCACCACTGAGATCCAATAATACCAGAACAGAGGATTTGCCTGCATCATTATTCAGATGAATTTCATTTAAGACTTTGATGAGTACAGTCTCAGTGCTGTGGTGTGGCCGAAATCCAGACTGAAATGCGTTAAAAAGGTTGTTTTGCATCATAAAAGCATGGATTTGCTGGAAAACAACCTTTTCAATGATCTTCCCCAAAAATGGCAGATTTGATATTGGCCTATAGTTACTAAGTGTTGTAGCATCCAGATTTGATTTTTTTTAGAAGAGGTTTTATTACTGCAGTTTTCAAGGCCTGGGGAAACTGGCCTCCTTGAAGAGAAGTATTTATTATCTGCAGCACATCCGGAGCTATGCAGTTAAAAACTGTTTTAAAAAAGTTTGAAGGCAGAATATCAAGGCAGCATGATGTGGGCTTTAATTTTGAAACTGTTTCCGTTAGGGTTGTGTAATTTAAGATGCTGAACTGTCCCAGCTTTACTAGAGGACGGTAAGGCCGGAGTGTTATCATTCCTGAGGTGGAGCTGCACATTGCTTGTCTTATCTGTAATATTTTGTTTGTGAAAAAGTCAGCAAAGTCATTACAGACCTTTTTAGACAGCAGTTCAGGGGGGATTGAGGCTGTGTCAGTCTGTCTACCACAGAAAACAGTGTGCGAGCATTATTACTGTTTCTATCGATAATCTCTGAAAAATATGATTGCCTTGCATTCTTCAGTTTCTGGTTATAGTTGCGAAGACTCTCTTTATAAATGTTGTAATATACCTGAAGTTTGTTTTTGCGCCACTTGCATTCTGCTTGTCTACATATCCTTCTCTGTGCTTTAACCAGTGTGGCGTTTCTCCAGGGTGACTTTTTCCTCCCGGACAGAACTTTGGCCTTAATTGGGGCGATAGTATCAATAACAGTCATAACATTGGAACCGAAACTGTTAACAAGGTCATCAACTAGAACTGAGGAAAGGGTTGGTGATGGTGTAAAACCCTGGGTGAATAATGCACAGGTGTTATCATTTATATAACGCTTTCTGATTACCTCTGCTTCACCTTTCATAGGATTGGCAACGGTGGTCATTTTAAACAATACACAGTAGTGATCAGACAGAGCAACATCGTTCACCACAACCTCTGAAATATTAAGACCTTTGGAAATAATTAAATCTAAAACATGTCACCGGTTATGCGTTGAATCTGTGACATGCTGGGAAAGCCCAAAATTATCCAGAATATTTAAAAATTCCTTAGCACACCCATCTTTGGGATTATCAACATGAATGTTAAAATCACCCACTAAAACAACACAATCACAATCCATGCGCATAATTGACAGTAGTTTGGCAAACTCATCAAAAAACCTTGCATCATATTTGGGGGGTCTGTAGATGGTCACTAAGATTGCTCGACAGGGGGATTTTAACTGAATGGCAACATATTCAAAGGAATCAAATTGACCATAAGACACTTTCTTGCATTCGAAGCTGTCCCTGAACAGAGTGGCAACTCCGCCTCCTCTCCTATGTATTCTTGCTTCACTAAAGAAACTAAAATTCTGGGGTGTTGACTCAATAAGAACTGCTGCACTATTATCCTGACTTAACCAAGTTTCCGTTAAAAACATAAAATCAAGGTTGCACTCGTTAAAAAAAAATAATTGATTAAGAAAGATTTTCCAACCAGAGACCTGATATTTAAAAGGGCTAAATGGGATCCCTGGCTGCTTCTTTCCGCGCCGTGGGGGCCCCGCCCGCGGGCCCCCTCGGCCGCCGCCGGGTGGGGGGGGGGGCCTCGCAGGCGGTGGGTTGCCTCCCTCCTACTTCTCCCCTCTGTGGGGTTGCCGGTGGCCTGGGTTCCGGGCTCTTCCTTGTCGGCCTCTGGTCTCACGGGTGGCGGGGTTGCTCCCCCCCCTCCCCCACTATAGATACACTTCAGGTGGAGCTTTGTTTGGTTTATTACACACACACACACACACACACACACACATACATACACACACACACACACACACACACACACACACACACACACACACACACACACACACACACACACACACACATATAGTAATTTAGTCACACGCATACACACACACACACACACACACACACACACACACACACACACACATGCATGATCATATACATACACACACACACACATAGACATACACACTGGCTTGTTCACCTGCATGCTGGCTCTCTAGTTTTTGGGTTTAGGTAGCGGTAGCGATAGCTTAGCTCAGACTGCGATCAGATCTCAAGAGTTAGGTCGATTGCTGTTCGTGTTTTGGATGGCTCCGTGCCGGTTTCGTGCTTTGTTTGTGTTTTTTTTGTTGCAGATTTCCAGTGCTTGACGTGTGTCTCCGTGTGTTCCTGCTTCCTGGATTGGCAGTGGATGTCGTCTCCGTTATTCTGAAGAGGAATAAACCTCCTGACATGTGTGGTCACAGACCGATCAGCCTGATTTCAGTCGACAGTAAACTGCTGTCAAAATTAGATAAATTACTTCCCATACTTATAAATCCAGATCAGACGGGCTTTGTTTATGGATGATATGCAACCTGTAATATGAGGAGGCTCTTAAAGGAGCTTGAGACAGGATTTATGAAAACAATTCGTATACGTTTTAAGTTTTCTAGTAATAATGTCAGATGAAGAGTTCCAAATCAAAAAGAATGAGCCCTCTAGCGTATCTCTCCGTTGCCTTGAACAGGCTGTGTGTTTCAAAATGTGCTACAATTCGGGGCCCGAATTTCCCGCGCTGTCCTGCGGATGTGACGTCACATGACGCTGCATGCGCGTTCTCCCCGTTCTCCCGTGCCGACTTCGCTGTTGGCTGCAGTACCCCCGACGGCCGTCGTGGCGGAGGGTGGCGCTAACGAGTCTCATTTCTTAAAAGGAGCCTCATGCTCCTTTAAATATTATACAATTTACCTCACAATACAAGCAGAAGGCACTGACCGTCTCTCTGAATGCAGAAAAGGCCTTGGATAGGGTTGAATGCGGCGATCCGTTTGATGTTTTGAGGAGATTTGGTTTGGAGATCCATTTGAGGGGACTTCCTCAAATGGATCCAAACCATATACTGTATCACTCACCTACAGTCAGTACTGGAGTTGAGGGGGGGATGAGGGGGGATGGCATCCCCCCTGAAATAAAAACGGTCAGAATCATCCCCCCCCTGAAATAAAAATGGTCAAAATCATCCCCCCTGTAAAACTGCCATCCCCCCTTTCCATCCCTTATGTCATTTCATCAATGAATGTGGTTTTACTGCTATTTCAACATTCATCACCAGAAAAATAACACCAGAAAAATGTGACAATTCTCACCTGTTTCAGGTAAATTTTCACTTGAAATAAGTAGGAAAATCTGCCAGTGGGACAAGATCTAATTATTACAAGCAAAAAAATCTTTTTCTACTGGCAGATTTTTCTACTTATTTTAAGTGAAAATCTACTTGAAACGGAAAATTGTTGTTTTTTCCAGTGATGAGTCTTGAGATTCTTTTTACTAAAATGTGACATTTTAAATAGAAATAAGACAAATATTCTTGTTAAGGTTTTGAGTTTTTGCAGTGATCCATTTTACTTATCCTGTGAAGGACAGAGTCATATTGATAAGTTCAGAAAACTGTTTTTTATTGTTGTGTTTTGATGTATTTGATGTAAGCCCAGTGGATATTTAAAGCTTAAAGAAGGCTGCATTTAACTGCTGCTATGTCATTCCTGCAGTATTTCTGCAGGTGTTTTGGTCAGTGCTATTATTTGTAATATATTATATCATTTGTAATCAGCACAAATTATCTGTCCCCATATGATAAAATCCACCATCCCCTCTGATTTTTTTTTTACAACTCAAGTACTGCCTACAGCTGTTCTCATAAACAATGGGTGGCATTCTGAACCCTTCCCAATAGCAGGGGGTGGCAAAACTATTTGACTGCATACCGATGTAAAGGGAATAAGAATGGAACATGATGAACACAAAATTACCCTGTACGCAGATGATATCCTTGTGTTTTTGTCCTCCCCTCAACTATCAATTTCTGAAATTATGGATATTTTCAATACATTTAGTAAAATATCATGCTATAAAATACATTTTAATAATTCTGAAGCTATGCCACTCCAAACCCTAAATACTACGGATGTCCGGGAGCGTTTCCCTTTTAGATGGTCGAGATCTGGCTTTACTAATTTGGGGATCTGTCACAGTGTGTCATTGTCTGTGTCTTGTCTATTTGTTTGTGTGTGTTGTGAGTGGGCGTGTTCTGTGGGCGTATAGGCTTGGCTCCAGCTCTCAGCTTGGCACACCTGGTTCCAGTTCCCTCGTCTCCTCACCTGTCTGGCGTCAGCTAATCATCCCCAGTCTATAAATGTTTGGAGATCCTGCGGCGCCGATGCCAGATTGTTTCACAACCCTAGTGCGTGGTAACGCTAGTCCTACCTGTCCAGTATATTTCCTAGTTTAGCATTTTTGGAAAACTCTGGGTTACAAAGGTAACCCCAGTTTAGTTAGTGAGTGCAGATTTTGTGCTCTTCGTGATTTTTGATTCCTGCCCTTCACATCCTCAGAGAATCTCCGCCAGCCGTTTGCCTTGCCTGCCTGCCTGCCTACCTGCCACTCAGCCTCAGCCTGCTCACCGGCACACTAGAATATGCCCTCCGGATTGCTTTTTTCCTGCATTGTTTAATAAACACCCTTGGACTTTGACTTTGTTGT
Organism: Cololabis saira; assembly: GCF_033807715.1. Classification (NCBI taxonomy): domain Eukaryota; kingdom Metazoa; phylum Chordata; class Actinopteri; order Beloniformes; family Belonidae; genus Cololabis; species Cololabis saira. The sequence continues at coordinate 2,003,694 of NC_084592.1, read as the reverse complement.
GTTCTGCTTTTGGGTCCGCCAGTTTAACTAATCGTGACAGAACGATCTTGCCTAATATGGACCCAGCGGAACTTTGTAGGGTGAAGGAGGCCGTTGCTAATCAGGGACAGCTTTTAGGCAACCATGATTCACTGCTTCTAAGACTTGTTGATCAGATGACTGTGATCTCCAACCAGCTTACTGCTCTCACCATTGCATCGCAGGCGCAAGCTCCACCTCCACCTCCTGAGGCACCTCCACCTGTACCTGCTGCTCCAGCTGCTGCCGCTGTTCCTCATGCAGAGCCACACAGGACTTTTTAACCCAAATCCAGCTGAGCTTTGAAGCTCAACCGTCTCGCTATGGTCGTGAAGAAGCTAAGATAGCCTATACTGCTAATCTGCTGGAGGGTCCTCCTCTCAGTTATTTCAATGCCCTCCGTGAGCAGCGTTCTCCTGCAGTCCAATCCTTTTCTGCCCTTGCCACTGAACTCAAGCGAGTCTATGACCACCCCATACGAGGACAGCAGGCAGCTCAACAGCTTCTGAGACTTCACCAGGGCAGGCGCTCAGTAAGAGAATTTGCCTCTGAATTCCGGTCCCTTGCTGTGGAGTCGGGATGGAACGACCAAGCCCTATTCACAGCTTTTCAAAATGGGCTCAGCCGTGCCATTGGGAGGGAAATTGCGCTTAGACATGGGCAGCTCTCTCTAGATGATGCCATTACAACTGCCATCAACATCTCTGACCAAATGTCCCAGTGGCAAGCCAAGCCTATTCCTCCTAGGTCTTTTCCCAGTAGCAGAGACCCACCAGCTGAGGTCAGACCTCCCGTGTCCCAAGCCTTGACCCCTAGTCCTCCAGATGCGGAGCCCATGCAGGTGGGTCGAGCCCACCTTACACCTGAAGAGCACACTCGCCAGAGGCGCGCAGGGGTGTGCCTTTACTGTGGCAATCCTGGCCATTTCATTGCTACCTGTCCCGTGCGGCCAAAAGATTAGGCTCCCCAGTTACAGTGGGGGTTCTGGTGAGCCAGGCTGTCTCTTCCCCCAAACCCTTGTGCAGAATGCAGTTCTCAGCTACTCTTCGTTGGCAATCTCAATCCTTGTCCCTGTTTGCTCTGGTGGATTCTGGTGCGGATGAAAACTTCCTAGATGCGGGTGTTGCCTCTCAAATGGGCTTAACCATCAAGCCGCTTCCTTCACCTCTGAGGGCCAATGCTCTGACTGGTCGCCTCCTCGCTCAAGTCACTCACCTATCCGAACCTGTGCACCTCCTGGTGTCAGGCAATCATCACGAACAGATCCAGTTCCACATAATCTCGTCCCCACACGCTCCCATAGTCCTTGGTCAGCCCTGGCTGGTTTTGCACAATCCTCTTATTGACTGGGCCGCGGGTAAAGTAGTGAGCTGGAGTCCCCACTGCCATTCCACCTGCCTGCGGTCCGCTCGCTCTCCTAATGAGGGTACCATTTCCCCTATTATCTCTGAGCCACTAGACCTTTCCAATGTACCTCCAGTATACCATGACTTAAGTGAAGCCTTCAGTAAGCAACATGCTTTGTCTCTCCCTCCGCACCGCCCCTATGACTGTGCTATCAATATCCATGACTCATTGGCTTCCGGCATCATTCGACCCTCATCCTCCCCAGTGGGCGCAGGCTTCTTCTTTGTGAGCAAGAAAGATGGCTCTTTACGTCCCTGTATTGACTACAGAGGTCTCAATAACATCACCGTCCAAAACAAATACCCTTTACCTCTACTTGCCTCTGCCTTCGAGCCCCTACAAGGCGCCACCATTTTCTCCAAATTGGATCTCCGAAATGCTTACCACTTAATTAGAGTCCGAGCTGGAGACGAATGGAAGACGGCATTTAAAACACCACTCGGCCACTTCGAGTACCTTGTCATGCCTTTTGGCTTAACAAATGCCCCAGCTGTGTTTCAAGCCCTTGTCAACGACGTTCTCCGTGACCAGCTTAACCGAACAGTCGTTGTGTACTTGGACGACATCCTGATTTTCTCCCGGAACCTGAAAGAACACGTGGGTCATGTCCGAGAGGTGCTCCAGCGTCTTCTAGAGAACAAGCTCTACATAAAAGCGGAGAAATATGAATTCCATGTCCCATCTACTAGATTCCTGGGATTCATCGTGGAGAGTGGCCAGGTGAAGGCAGACCCTGAAAAGGTGCGTGCAGTCGTTGACTGGCCTCAACCAACCTCGGTCAAGCGTCTCCAGAGTTTCCTTGGGTTCGCCAATTTCTATAGACGTTTCATCAGGGACTATAGTCGTGTAGCCGAACCCCCCACCAGGCTCACCTCCCCAACCAACCCTTTCACCTGGACCACCGAGGCTGATGCAGCCTTCAAAGAACTAAAGACACGGTTTACCACAGCTCCTGTCCTCATCCACCCTGACCCCTCACGCCAGTTTATCGTCGAGGTTGATGCCTCTGAGTCAGGGGTGGGGGCCGTCCTTTCTCAAAGATCTGCCAAAGACCAGAAGCTCCACCCATGTGCGTTCTTTTCCTGCCGTCTCGAGCCCGCCGAACGCAATTACGACGTGGGAAATCGGGAGCTACTTGCTGTTAAACTTGCGCTAGAAGAATGCACTGGCTTGAGGGAGCTGAACACCCTTTCATCATTTGGACAGACCATAAGAACCTGACCTATATCCAGTCTGCGAAACGCCTTAACTCTCGTCAGGCCCGGTGGGCTCTGTTCTTTGGCCGGTTTCGCTTTACGCTGACCTACCGCCCAGGCTCCCGCAACGTCAAGCCGGATGCCTTGTCCCGTCAATTCACTTCTGAGGACCGCCCCAGTCCGGAGCCCATTATACCCCCATCCTGTATTGTGGCTGCAGTGACTTGGGACATTGAGTCATTGGTTCGAGGAGTCCAGCGAGACCACCCTGACCCGGGTAATGTCCCTGATGATTGCCTTTTTGTGCCTGACCCTGTCCGCTCTCAAGTCCTGTCCTGGGCACACACATCCCGGTTTGCCTGCCACCCAGGGGTTGGCCGTACCCTGTCCCTACTAAAGCGCCATTTTTGGTGGCCTGCTATGGATGCCGACACTCGTGCCTTTGTGTCCGCCTGTTCTGTGTGTGCCCGAGGAGGATCAAAGTGTCATCAGACCTGAGGGATTAATAGAGATTACATTTTGACCCAATTTGTACTTCAGTCAAAAGAGACCTGGAGCAATGGCAGATGTTACCCCTTTCCCTGTTTGGTCATATTAGCCTATTTAAGATGAATGTGCTCCTTCGACTATTATACACAAATGCTCCCTTTATATCCATCAAACAAAATCAACCTGGACTTAGATAGGTCCTTTTCCAAATCTATTTGGCAAGGCAAAAAACCTAGGCGAGAGAGACTTAATATATTACAAATACCGGCAGACATCGGTGGTCTTTCTATGCCTAATATGTTGTTTTATAACTGGGCCTGTCATGCACGTCACTTCTGGCCTTGGTTACGTTCATATGTTAACAGAGAGACCTATATTGACTCCTGGTCCTGCCACCCTCATTCCCCATGGAGCTTACTAAAATGTGAGGCAAAAAAGATAAATCCGGAAGTAAAACACAATCTTATCATCTGCAACAGTATCAGGATATGGCATGATATATCTAAATACCTGGGAAGAAAAAATGTGAAGTCTCTATTATCTCCCATAACCAAAGTGTCAGTTCTCCCACATTCCTCTCTTGGAGAGACATGGGAATTCATGTAATTGGTGACTTATTGAGAGATAATACCTTAATGTCCTTCCAGCAGTTACAGGAGACATTCAATATTCCCAAGCACCATTTTTTGGGGTATTTACAGATTACACATTTTGTGTCCTCTTCTTTCTCTCTCTCTACTCACTTCTTAGCTCTTCTGTCACATACCACTTACCAGACATCTCTCAAATATTAGAAAAAGACTTGAACAATGGCTATTTGAGGATACTGGCAGGCATCTATACGCCTGATCAGTTCCACATCTACTGTACCTGTAACCGCTTGCGAGAAACTCAGTACAAGATACTTCACAGGGTACATACTGTATTACTCCAGTTATTTTAAACAAAATTGAACACTCCATTTCTCCTCTGTGTACCAAGTGCAACTTACAAAGGGACGTATTTCCATTACTTTTGGGAATGTAAATCGATTTCCAGATTTTGGTCACTTATGTCAAAGGTGGTCAGTAGGATATTTAAAATAGAAATTACAAAAGAACCCAGAGTTTTCCTCCCAGGCCTTCCCTCCAGGGACCTACATCTCACTGCATCACATTATAAGCTCTTTGATAAACTCCCTCTAGCTGCTTGAAAGTGCATACTGCAAAATTGGATCAAAACTCTTCCACCTAGTGTCACCCTTTGATACGGGGAGATTTTCAACACCCTCCCTCATGAGAGGTTACAAGCCGTTGTAATGGGCAGGGACGAGCTATTTTTAAAAGTTTGGACACCTTTCTTAGATTATACACCTGCTGATCTGAGAAATCTGCTATTGATGGGCAGACAGTTTTCTGAATGGAAGAAGCCCTCCCCCTTGCAACCCTCAAATTGAGAGACACAAAGTATAATGGGCTGCTGATGACTGGTTGACTGGTTCATAATTACATACCGCGGACTGAGGACAACCTAAAACTGTTTATTTGTTTATGCATTTATTTTTTTCAATCTTTATAATTTATTTATTTTTTACAACTATTATTATTGTTATCTTGTTAGTCATGTATCATTATGTCATTACTATTGTAATGATCATTATGACAATTGTTTTTTTTTCTCACTTTTTATGTCTGTATAAATCTGTAGCTTGCATGTGCTGTCTGATGCTGGCAGGGTTTGTTTTTGTATCTTGTATTGTCTATGTTTAAAAACAATAAAATGTGTTAAAAAAAATCATCTCCGTCAAGTCAATCACTTCTAGCTGTCACTCAAGGGGAAACTTCTTCCAGTGGGAATGAAGCCAGATTTTGGCTAATCGCTAATCCACAACTAACAGTCATTCAGAAGAGAGCAAGTTTTTAAGGAAAGCAGCAATAAATAATAAATATATTCCATACACACAAAACCAAAGCACAAAAGCAGAGTTAAATTATAAACTACAGGAGTCAAATGTTGAGAAGGCTGGTTTCTCTGGAATCAAATTGAGATGCTTCAGGGGTTTCCTAATTTAATATAACAGATTAGCAAAATAATCTCATGGATGTATGCTTTGGGATTTAGCATAAAGTTTCTATCGTTCTACGACACATAGAACAGATGTGCTTTACTTTAGATGGCCAATAACCAATAGAAACAATGAGTCACATTACACAACTCAGGATAAATACATGAGAGCAAGGGCAACAATGAGCCCCCTTTAGTGGGGAGGGTTATTACATGGTATTACACCAGGGGCCTTATTGAGCCTGTTAGTGGGCACTTAACCATCTGTACAAATATCTCCACTTGAACATATTTGAACATTTCTCACAAGACTGTGACTCATCTCTCCTGACCTCTACAAACTAAAGTGTCCTTCCGAGGAAGCATATATGCCGCATTCATAAAACACTTTTCCACTTTAAACTGTGACCCTCAGAGATGTCAAAAAATATTCAGAGCCGGAGAGAAAACCTGACTACAGAATATCAAAAGCTCCCATCTGTCCACTTGTCTCCTCATTAGCTTCGTTTTCTGTTCTCACGTCAAGAGAAGGGCATTGTCTTGCAAGCCAATGATTTTGTCTGACTGGAAACACAAGGAGTCCGTCTCTGGGGGTCAATAAACCTTGTCATTGAAAAGTAAACAGGGCGCAAGTATTCCACTGTGATCAAATGGGGTGCAAAGCAATAAGGGGTGAAGGACATTTTTCCAAATGCATAAAAAAGAGATGATTAAAGAATTAAAATGGAGGTTGGTGCATGTCCTCCAAAGTACCCATTAAAATAATGAGTAAAATTTGAGTGTTGATTGCAGAGTGTTAACTCAAGGCATGCAGCAAGTGGTTCCAGACAATAGCAATACAGGACTGTCTCAGAAAATTAGAATATTGTGATTTTCTGTAATGCAATTACAAAAACTTCATTACAAATCAACTGAAATATTGCAAGCCTTTTATTATTTTAATATTGCTGATCATGGCTTACAGCTTAAGAAAACTCAAATATCCTATCTCAAAAATTTAGAATATTCTGGGAATCTTAATCTTAAGATTTGTTTTTTGTTTTTTTAATTGCATTACAGAAAATAAATAACTATCACAATATTCTATTCTTATATTATAATATAATTATATAATAATATAATATAATAATTCTATATAATATATAATAATATAATAATTCTATAAAATAATAATATAATAATATAATAATTATATTCAATATTATAATATTCTATTATATTCTATTCTTTATCACAATATTCACAATATTCTAATTTTCTGAGACAGTCCTGTAGGTCTTTTTTACAAAACTGTTATATCCAATAAAAACATTTTTCTATTGAATGCTATTGAAAATAGATAATAATAATAATAATAATAATAATAATAATAATAATAATAATAATAATAATAATAATAATAATAATAATAATAATAATAATAACATTAAACACTGTGAAAATAATTGAGTCCTCGCACCTTGGGTCCTTATAAATGTACTGTGACGAGCCATACCTGGTTCTTCATGTCCAACTTGGGGCAAGGGCGTCCCCCGTTAAAAGCTTTCTCCCTGAGCCACCTTGACCTCGTCTTCAACCCACTGCCATAGGATGCACTGCAATCTGACCAAGCTGACCAGTCACTCAGCTTACAGTCCAGGGGACAGGGGATATGACAAACCTCCACTATGTAACCTGAAATTGAACATTAGCAGACACAGTAGGGAAGACCTGATTTAGATTGGTTTAGTATCCAACTCGAGGATTACATAAATATTGTCAGGCAGACGTGCAATGTTTTTCCAGACTGTGAGATTAATCACTGTGATACCAGCAGCTAATTATCTGATTAATGAGCATTTCATTTCTGTACAATGGGTTTTGTGTTTTGTCCAATGCTTTTTTTCCTTGGCTTTTGATTGTGCACTGGAGAGCTTTATCCGCTGATGCAGACTCTTAGTCATCCAGGTCACGGTAACTCTCAAAGGCTTGAAACAAGGCAAATGGATTTCTTTTTCTATTGTTTGTGAACACGTTTCACCTTCCATCCAGGATCCAGCTTTCTTTCGAATGGAGGATGCTCTCCACATATAAGGTGAAATGTCTTCAAAAACACAAGAAAAGTATCTCCAGCTAGTTTTTGTTGTTTCTAGTCTTTGAGACATAGCTTTATCAGTATCCTAAACCAATTGGCATTCATACTCATGGATATCTGTACTTAATTAGGACAAAAAAATAGGAAAACATACCAAAATAATATCAAAATACAAAACATAAAACAAATCATCAACTAACACATGGCTTTTAATAAACTATATATTTTCATTTAATGAAAAATGCAGATTCAGTCTATATGTTACCATGGAAAAAGACAAGAGGGCCATATATAAATTGTTCATTAGAGTTCATTATCAGTTATACCTGATTCTGTACAGAGTGCAGGGTTAACCAGATGTCCCTGGTGGTCAATGCAGGCCACAGCTCTGTAGCGCAGACCTTGGCCACACTCTTTTGTCTCCCAATGGCTCATCCAACCCTGCAGTGACCCGAGTACTGCGCGATCTGAATGAATGCAAACAGACCAGTTCCCATATGGCTGAGATAAAAACTCGTTGCAGGGACAAGTCTGTTTCTCCTCAAGTGGGTGTAACTTCTCATTCAGACAATGTTCCTTTTTTTTGCTGCGACCTGAGCACAAGATGGAAAATACAGTGTATCGTTAATTATGAGTGGTAAATGTTTTGGTTTTTTTTTCATTTTTTTTAAAACAACTGTCTGGTTAGCATTATGATTTGGTAAAACGGTCATCGATGAGACAAATATGCATGTAAGTCTTGCAACAGATGTTAGTTTTCATAAGATGTGTGGGTTGTGTGAGAGTGAGTGTGTCCCTTCTCCAACCCTTTTTGACAGTCTGATCTAAGATATTTTATTCTATTAAGAGCGTAGCATGTTTAAAGCTGTATGAAAACGGCTTGAGGCCAACTTTGGCCCACGTTGGAATTTAGAATGAGCTGCTGAATTCATTGAACATTTATACTGACCCATTTCACAAAAGCTTGATCTCCACTGTGACCAATTATTTTTGGGGCTTAGCTAAGATCACCATTATTTAGTAATTTCCCCATCTGATCTTGTGATTAGAAATTGCAGCCCATCACGTGTTTTCCGAATGATCGGGATCGGGAAAATCATTTAGTAAAGATCAATTTTTTTCATTTTTATTTCATTATATTACATTATTTATTAATCATGTCAAAAATTTAACTCTTAACAATTCCAGTTTATATCAGACGGTAACCTTCATACTGGAGTAGCAGTTGCAGTGAGCTGAGGTCAGTTGCCAACTTAGCAACTTTGTCACTATATTTAGCAAGTTTTCAAATCCACCTGGTGAATTTTTTTTCTAAAAAAGTGATTTATCTACTTATTACAAGTGTCATTGAAGAGTTGTTCTCACTCTTCTCAGTGAACAGCCAAAGCTGCCGTGGGCACTCTCAGGCAGCTCAATCCTCCAGCAGCTGGAGACCTTAACCTCTTTGTGTCCAGACTACAAATGAATCACGCATACGCAAACCCAAAGTTGGCTGATCTTGCACTGGCCATTGAATAATAAATAATAATTAAAGCTGCAAGCAGCGATGAACGGGCCCTCGCACCCTTGTGCACGTTCAGGCTGCAGTGGGAGCTTGTATGACTTGCATGTAGATTCTTCAGGCCTGGACATTTAGCGGATGACACCACCCACGACTCTCTATATCAAACCATTCAAAAGTTATGGCAGAAAGTAGGAACTATCAGAAAACGACCAATCAGATGAAGGGGCGGGGCTTATTTGCAGCAATTATGTTCAAGGACTCAAAACCGAGTCCGATGACACCACCCACGAGACTTTATGTCAAACGATTCAAAAGTTATTGCAGAAAATCGGAAGTATCACATATCGACCAATCAGAAGAAGGGGCGGGGCTAATTTGCACCAATTAAGGTGAAGGAGTCAAAACCGAGTCCGATGACACCACCCACAAGTCTGTATGTCATACCATTCAAAAGTTATGCCAGAAAATAGGGACTATCAAATATTAACCAATCAGAAGGAGGGGCGGGGCTAATTCAGGCCAATGAAGGCCAAGTACTCAATACCGAGTCCGATGACACCACCCACATGTCTTTATCACAACCCATTCAAAAGTTATGGCAGATAAAAGTTTCCTAGGGGGCGCTGTCGAGCCATTAGGCCACGCCGATTAATGCAAACCATGAAATATAAAATTTTTCGCCAGGCCTGGCTTGCGTGCAAAATTTGGTGACTTTTGGGGCGCGTTTAGGGGGGCAGAAAGGCTCTCATTTCGTCGTTAGAAGAAAAATAAAAACGAGGGAAAAAAAATTCCTACAGGTATAATAGGGCCTTCGCACTGTCAGTGCTTGGGCCCTAATTAAAGCTGCAAGCAGCGATGAACGGGCCCTCGCACCCTTGTGCACGTTCAGGCGTGCTGCAGTGGAAGCTTGTATGACTTGCATGTAGATTCTTCAGGCCTGGACATTTTGTGAATGAAACCAGCCACGACTCTCTATATCAAACCACTGAATTTTTCGCCAGGCCTGGCTTGGTGCAAAATTTGGTGACTTTTGGGGCACGGTTACGGGGGAAAAAAAGGCCCTCATTTCGTCTGAAGAAAAACAAGGAAAAAAACGAGGAAAATAATAAAAATTCCTACAGATACAATAGGTCCTTCGCACTGTCAGTGCTCGGGCCCTAATAACAATAATAATGACTAAGAGAGACTAAGAGACTTAGACTCAACGTCATTTATCCTTTTGAAATGACTCTCTGTTACCCCTTTTCCATCAAACTGGTTCCAGTGCTGGTTTCATTGCCAGTGCTTAGTTTGGAACCGGTTCTGGCTCTGGGCCAGAAAAAACGGTTCCAAGGTCACTCCAACTATTTTCTGGGCTAGAGGAAGGAACTGTTTACATTAGCAGAGAGGGGGGCAGAGTTGTTAAGACCAACGGCAATAGCAAGACTGTGAGACAGCGAAATTTTCAAATAAGCGACGACAAAGTAGTAGTGTAGTAGTATGGATGCAGTAAAGCAGCAGTGGTCCACAGAAAAAGCCCAGGCGAAACTGGAGGGTACTACGTGGACCAAATCTGTATTGGAGGAAATACAGAAAGACTGGACTGTGGTGCGTGTTTAAACTGGACTTGGTCCTCGGGCTTAAGATCGGCAAATAACGCCACCGGAGACTTAAATTCAGGGATAGCGATGGTAGACGGCACACTGCCGCAATCACAGCCTGGTAACTTTCTTTTAAAATATTTTCGCCTTGTATAAAGTTTTTTAGTGAGTGACTGAACTAGCTTATGTTAAAATTTGTGAATGGAACTTTTAAATAGTTCATGTAGAAAGGGAACTTTTCCCAACACTGGCTGTTTTCATGTGGTTTATAGAGTTGTCCACCATCAGGGATGAGGACCTGTTGTCTCCACTCCACTGCAGCTCTCCTGCAACATCCAGCAGCTCAGGACAATCACAGCAGACCAGGGGCCTCATTTATAAAGCTTGCTTGCGCACAAAACAGGGCTTGAAAGATGCACAAGCCACCTTCTACGCAAAGGTTGGGATTTAAAAAGAAAAAACTAACCGAAAAATCTGGGTATCCCTACGCCAACCCTGACCCTCCCGTAGGAAGATACTTAAGATATGGGTAACTGGCGACGCAGGCGGTGAGGTGGTGAAATGAAGCCAGATTCATGTCATACTCTTAATAATGTCATCACATATCAGACTTATAATATAATAGCGCTGATCGTGTCCCTCTGTGTTTGAAGCTCAGCGTCAATCAGGACGCTCAGCTGCTGCTGGAGCTGCAGCCGCAGTGAGTGGGCTTGCCACTCGTCCCTTGAAATACGGAATTGTTACGTAATTCAATTCAATTCAATTTTATTTTATTTATATAGCGTCTAATACAACAGAGTTGTCTCTAGACGTCTCTAATCTGTCTCTAATTGGGAATTAAAAGTTGCGTTCCGTATGGAACCAATACGGAACACAGTTTATTCCGTATTTCACGATTGTCCCATGCACTTCTGTGACACACGCACACACTAGTTAAGCTTAATTATGCCTAAATTATGGTTCCATGTTAAATCGACGCAGAGCCTACGCCGTAGGGTTACGCCGTAGGTTACGCGGCACTGTACGGTGCGCGTGGCCGCGTAACCTATGCCGTATGCTCTGCGTCAATTTAAAGCGGAACCATAAACCAGCCTTGAGCAGCACTGAGGGGAGACGGGAGGGGGGGGGGGGGGGGGGCTCCTCGCCCGTCTTCACACGAGTGTCTTGATGATTTGTAATTACAGGCTGAGCCTACTGTTAGTTCTTAAACTGTAAAAAGTGGGGGGGGCAAAAACATGAGTTTGAAAAGTGGGGGGGGCATGTCCCCCCTGTTCCCAGTGGAAATTGCGCCCTTGCGCCTCACAGCGTTTTATTTTCACTTGCTTTATTTAATACTATTTATATACTATTTATACTTTTACTGTGACCACCAAATAATGTAGTTTTCCTGGCCTCCACCTCATCCACAACATCTCGTTCTCAGTCTCCGTGAAATGTAGTGGCACGGTGGCTAGACACGTCTCATCATGCGTCTCATTCATCCTAGGTACAATATTCGTGGTGCTCACACGGAATTTACCACTTTCCATGCTGGTACCACAGAAAATAGTGGTGAGAGGTCGTGGGCATTTCACAGATTTTTGTGAGATCAGGTTGTGTAAAACAGGACACTGGCAACCACAAACTGGTATAACATCCACAGCAGTTTGCTGCAGATGTTGAAAGACCGTGGACTATTGAGGAAGTAAATTCTGCCCTGTGTCTTACACTTACTCTACAACATCCATTACAGTTTTACAGAAACTGTTGAGCTAATAATGTAGCTATTTTCCTTACTGAGAACTTAGTTGGCAGCAATGGCTGACATAAACATGGGGCAAACCTGAAGTGGGTTCGACTGCATTTCAGAAATGTTTGCAATTTGCAAATATTTCTAACTGGGTAGCAAATGCAGTTCTAAAGCACGTTTTACTGGATCTATTTTTTTCCTTTTTTTTTGTGGATTGCCAAAGAATCAGATTGGGACTTGAGCCACTCCTATGTGGGATCAATAAAGTTCTTATTTTTGCCATCTCAGAAAGTTAAATATATTATATTTGGTGTCTAACTGTTTCCCAAGTATATTAGTGCGTGTGTGAATGAATAAATGAGAAGTAAAACGTACATTTCTTTGTAGAAGGCGCTTTATGAAAATAAATCAATTTACGGATACAGAGTGATATCTATGGCTGTGACTGTGATTGACAGCTCATGAATCAATCAGATTGGATGAAGAATGACAGAAAACACGCCGATTGACCACGGGCGCAGGGAGCTGCGCCCGGAGGAGAGGCTTTGAGTAACCAATTAAAAACCAGCATGAAGTCACATGGAAGAAAAGTTAAAGAACATACACTACACACTCATTTGGCCGGCGCCCCTCGCCATTGAAACCTATGTATTTCGGTCTGCACAAAAAACAACTCTGAATAAACCCAGTATGGGATGGGAAGGCTTGACAAATTAAGTCAGACACATTTTATGAGTGCACATATGTGATAATTACTTTTTATTACGTAATTTATGTGTACCGTGTCTATATATATATTTCCCCCCCCCCTGTAATTTTAATGGGGGCGGCACCCTAGCGCCCCCTATTGACAAGCCGCCACTGTCCACCACCTCCCAAATTTATATTGTCAGCAGTCTATAATCATCTATTCTCACTCTGCGGCATGCCCAAGTAACTTCTTTCTCATTATAATCGCAACTGCAAAATATATATCTTCAGGTTCACCATGGTATCTATCGAGGAAAAAAGATCAAAAGATTGCAAATGCAGCGGCTTGAATGCGTGTCAGAAAATGTTTTTAGTATCTGACCATGTATAACCAGGAATAACTTACCCCAATGTTCAGGACTTCTCTTATTTGATTGTGAGCTTTGTATTATAGAATAACATACTCTGCACAGCCTTTGGATGGACAATTTCAGAACCACTGAATTTGACATTGAACAATTGTCCATTGACAATGGACAATTTTCGAATGGGAGCAAGGGCTTTTACTCCTTTTATTAACAGGACGTTCCCTTTCCCTGAGATAAGAAAGAAGCAAATGCACTTTAGAAATACCTTGAAAAGTAAATTGCATTTGTCATCACAAAACACCACTCCCATACCCAGACTATTCAATTCAATTCAATTTTATTTATACAGCGTCTAATACAACAGAGTTGTCTCTAGACGCTTTACAGAGACCCATACCCAGAACATGACCCCCGAGCAGTTATTACATAAACAATGGCAGGTAAAAACTCCCCTAGTGGGAGAAAAACCTCAAGCCAAACAGTGGCAAGGAAAAACTCCCCTTTAGGAGGGAAGAAACCTTGAGCAGGACCAGGCTCATCAGGGGGGACCCTCCTGCCGAGGGCCACTATGGACTAAAAGTAGGCCTATCTCATAACAAGCAAAAAAATTCTTCTTTTTAGAAAAAAAGGTAATCTACTGTTTGCTAATGTTGAAATAAATTAAACCTTTTCCTCTTCTAAATAGAGACCATCTGGACCAAAAATTGACTGATTGTAGAATGAATATAGATTGTTTGTTACTGTTTGCAATGACAAAGGCACAGCATATACCATCAAGGGTATGGCACTTCAAATGGTAATTAGGGCTAACAATGCATGACTCAGGCCCCGTTTACACAGAGCAAAAACGGAGGCGTTTTCATGCGTTTTGGCCATTCGTTTACACGAAAACGGAGGTCAAAGTCACCAAAAACGATCATTTCTGAAAACGCCGGCCAAGTGGAGATTTTCAAAAACTCAGTTTTCACGTTTGCGTCTAAACTGAGGAAAACGGAGGAAAACGGAGGATTAGGCTCAGAACGTCACAGAAACGTCACCAGCATCATTTGTGCGACCTGTGTTTACTGTAAACACAGGTGTTTACACATTGTAAACTTTACAATTTGTTTGGCCACCGTCAATATTTTCTTGTATTTTATATTCTAAAGTCACACTACCCCGTCCACACGTAGCCGGGTAGTTTTAAAACCGAATATTTCCCCCCCTCTGTGTATAAAATAATTTGTATCCACATTACATCGTTTTTAAAAAAAAAACCCTTCCACACATAACCGAAGATCTGCTCTTTCGACCACATTCATAAGCATTCTAAACCTGTAGATCATCTGCGGCTCCCGGGGAAGCTGCAGCTCTGCGGCGCAGCTTCCCCGGGAGGCGCGTCTCCTTCTCTGTAGCCGCAGTTAACGAGCCCGAGTCCCCCCGTGTCCCGGCCGCCACGGAGCTGCCGCGTTAATATCTTAATATCTTCGGTTTAGCAGATACCCGGCTACGTGTGGACGGGGTCTAACTCCACTTCTCTGTCACTCCAAATGAAAGACTCTCGTTCAGTCTTGGAAGTAACTGTCAGTCAAGGCTGATTTATGGTTCCACGTTACACCAACGCAGAGCCTACGGCGTAGGGTACGCGGCGACGCGCTCCGTACTGCCCCCCAGGGCCGTTCCTGACCCATTTGGCGCCCTAGGCAAAATATTTGCTGGCGCCCCCCCACCCCGTTCCCGTCCCGTCCCGTCCCGTCCCGTCCACTACCACCACACACACACACACACACACACACACACACACACACACACACACACACACACACACACACACACACAGAAACGGAATGGCAATTTCTTTAGGATGTATTAAATAATTAAATATGTAATATGTAATAAATAAGTAATACAACAACTCAGTGAAAAGTGAAAACACAAACAACATTTCAAATAGTAAAATAGGTCAAGTAAAAGGTATTGCATACAAATAAAAACAACTACTACCAATAATAACTATATACAAAATACCCTGTAAAAACCTCAATTTAGCCCACAACATCTTACAATAACAATTTTAACAACAATAACAACAGCATTATAGCCATTGACCGGCTAACATGTTAGCATCGCTCCAGTTTTCCCAACAATTATCTACATTTTCAGCAGACAATCAAAAGTAAGTTTAACAATAAAACGTGAGGATTACTTAAATGCACATGATTGTCAAGGTCAGGGGCGGAGCAGGGGTCCCAGCCCAGGGGGGCGAAGCATTCTAGATGGGCCCTTGTGGCCTAAACATCCCCGTTAAAACATAATCGCTAAAAGAATGCCACAGATCAGCCCTCTGACACACAACCACAGCACGCAGGGGACACGGTCAGAACTATTCAAATGAGGTTTCAGCACCATGGATTTACCAGTCATTATGTCTAATTATAAGCCTAATGCAGACTTTAAGATATAAGTATCAAACTGGAGATAAAAATCAAATGACATCCAGTGATGTCTATGGAAGCCCATTTCCACCAGTAAAAGAAAAAAATAAGATGAAATCTTAGCCTTAAAAATAAAAATATCCCCACGGTAAGTCATAATTTCAACTTTTTATCTCCTAATTATGACTTTCTATTTCATAATTTCGACTTTCTATCTCATAATTTTGACTTTATATCTCATAATTTCGACTTTCTATCTCATAATTTCGACTTTCTATCTCATAATTTCGACTTTATATCTCATAATTTCGACTTTCTATCTCATAATTATGACTTTCTATCTCATAATTTTGACTTTCTATCTCATAATTTCGACTTTCTATCTCATAATTATGACTTATCGTGGGGATATTTTTATTTTTAAGGCTAAGTTTTCATCTTAGCCATAGATGTCGGATTCTCTGAGTAGATCTATTCAGACACGTGTGTTCAACCTACACAACAGTTTACAATGTGCGACGACATGTATTTAACACAATCAGACACGGCGGTCAAACAGCAACAAACAATATAGGAAAGGCCATATATTCAGCGTCATGACAATGTTATCAGAAATAATTAATATTATGACAGCTTACCAATGATGGTTTCATCCAGGGTTGGGCAGAAAACCACAACAAAACATATTTCCTGCTTTAAGGCTCCACTTCTGATGCGACAACTGGCTAAAGGCTGATTTATGGTTCTGCGTTACAGCAACGCAGAGTTACTGCGTAGTGGGTGGGGGAGGGGGCGCCGCACGCGAGTGTGTTGAGGTGAGGGACCGCAGCAAAATTAATTGTGGCTGCCAGAGAGGCAGAAGGATGCAGCCAGGCAGAAATTAAAATTAGAAAAACCATTTCATTATTATTTAAAGACTTATGGCTATATATGTACTGTTGTTGTTTTTAGTGTATTAATTTCTAATTTTTCAAAAGTTTATTAAAAAAAAAAAAAAAAAAAAAAAAACAGCTGGTTGCATGGCGCCCCCTGGCATGCTGGCGCCCCTAGCATTTGCCTAACCTGCCCTATGGGCGGAACGGCCCTGCTGCCCCCTGCAGGTTTGGCTGCTCATAGCACCTTAACAGCGTTTTCATGCCGCTTCGTGTAAACGAGGACTTTTTTTAAAACGTAGAGGGGGAAATATCCGTTTTTGTAAATACCCGGCTACGTGTAAACGTGGCCTTAATCTTAGGAAAAGTTTAAAAAGTTTAATAAAGAGGCAGGAAAAGTCAAATTGCAGAACTGAATCATAATCATGAAATCGAACCCCACAAGCAAAACTCAAACTGGTTAATGGGGTGAGAATATATGCTAACACATAGTCAAAAGGCAGAAAAAAGGTAAGCTCACACTGCATGACCTGCTCTCGGCAACGCAGATCATAATCTGGTCGTTCTCCCCCAGACTGGGATGCACTCTGTGAGCCACATGGTCATAGGATCAGGTTCTTCTCTCCTCCAGAAAGGCAAGCCTATGTTTGTTGCCATAGGATGACTCCTCCCTGTTCTCAGCTGATCACATAGTACAGCAGATTAGTGAAACGATACTTCACTTTGGTAAAGAAACATAAAATTTGGCACAGATACTCTCCAAGGTCTTCCTCTTTAGGAAAAAGGTGCGTGCCACTCAAAATTCCAAGGGAGGGGCCCCTAAAATCTAAGATGTCCGCCCGAAGACGTCCTTTTCCTTATAACTCGAAATGCCTTGATTTTAAGCCGCATAAATATATTAAAGCTTAATATAAAGTTGGGTATTGTGGACATTTTGGTACCAAGTGCATGTCTGTATCCATTACAGTTCTTGAGATACAGCATATATAAACTTGTATCCCGGAAAAGTGAGAATTGTGGGGGGAAAAAGTGGGCTTAAAATCAAGGCATTTCGAGTTATAAAGGAAAAAGCACGTTCTTGGGTGGACATCCTAGATTTTGGGGCCGCCATCTTGGAGTTTTGAGTGGCACGCGCCTTTTTCCTTAAGAGTAGACCTTGGAGAGTATCTGTGCCAAATTGTACGTTTCTTTACCAAAGTGAAGTATCGTCTTAAAAAAATGAGTTAACCTGCTGCACTAAAACATACCTGGCTCATCTACTCACCACTCCTGGATAAAAGTCTTGGTTTTCACCTCACTCATCGCCTGATCGATCAGTGTTGTTGTTGGGTACGGAAACTCTGAGCATCTTTTTTTGTACTTTTTGAAATGACTTGATCACTTACCTCTCAGTCTGTCTTTTGTATTCTCAGGATTCCAGTTCCTCTAGCCACCTCTCATCAAGATCCACACCATCCAGATCTCCAAGTCTATCAATAGCTCATGATCCTGTTACATTGGTCTGAATATCGCTCTTGAATGTAGTCTTGAACTAAACTTATCACATGGTGATGATCAATGCCATGACTGAGTGGGTGACTGACAACATTAACTTCTGTGCGTAAGAAACATGATCCCCATCAGAACAGTGAGGTGTCTCCCCAATAACAAAACCTGGATCACCAGTAACCTGAACAAGAAGAAAAAGAGCCTTCAGGGAGGGAGACAATGAATTATTGAGATCAGTACAAACTAAACGGAACGTCAAGATCAAAGGCAACAAGGATATGTATAGGAGAAAGATGGAGAACATGCTCCAGGAGAACAATGTAAGAGGTGTGTGGTCAGGGATGAAGAAGATCACAGGCTTCAAGCTGATGCAGGACCAAATAAATGAAAGTCTGGACAGAGCCAATGAACTGAACACATTCTTCTATTTATTTCAGAGTTGCACTACTCAGAGCTAGCAGCAGATGCGAGGCAGCGTGGCTGGAACACCAAAGTCTATCCAGTTGAAGTGGGATGCAGAGGATTTGTGGCATCGTCTACCATCAGACTGTTGAAAGAACTCGGAAGCCACGGCCAGGCTCTGCGGATGACCATCAGAGCAGTCTCAGAGGTGGCTGAAAGAAGCAGCCAGTGGATTTGGCTCAAGCGGAAGGACCCGTGCTGGGCCCCAACATCAGAATAACAGGATGGATTTCAGTGGTGGCAGAGCATGGGACACAAGCTGAGGACTGATCATCCTGCGGCGGCCCACCCTTGTGGAGGGTGTATAGTGTTGGAAGGCCGAAACACCCAATGATGCAAGGGCATACACTACTGAAGATGTGTCTCTTGCCCGGCTGTCATGAAATTCTACCCTGGCCAAGACTCACCTCCCACACAACTCGGAGAACCCCCACCTGTCGATCTTGCTGCTGCTCCATTGTTGTCTTCTACCACATCAGGATATGCCGGGCCCCTCTCTACTTCCCCCCTCCTGCATATCTGTCTCTAGCAGTGAGGTGAAGAGGCAACTGGGGAGACTGAACCGGAACAAGGCTATAGGCCTGGATGATGTCAGCCACAGAATCCTGACAGCCTGTTTGGTCCAGCTATGTTGGGATTCTGCAGCTCTTGAACCGAAACCTGAGCCAGGAGTACTGTTCCAGTACTGGGAAAGGCAGCCTTGTTCCAGTTTCAAAAGGATCTCATCCGTCCTGCTCTAATGACTATAGACCTGTAACTCTAACATCTCACATCATGAAAGTCCTGGAGAAAATTTTATTGGCCCACCTGAAAAAATAAACAAGCATCTTTCAGGTCCCACTGCAGTTTGGTTATCATCATGGGGTTGGAGTTGAAGATGAACCCACAGTCATCTGGACAAGGCAGCTTATACTAAAACCTTTGCTTTCTCTGGTGCTTTTAACACCGTCCAGCCTGCATAAACTCTGCAGAGCAGGTGGATGTCTGGATTACTGACTACCTAACATGGGGACCAGACACTATAAATAATTGGCCAAACGAGATCATGTTTGGGCAAAAGAATAAAAGCTTGACGTTAAGAAAATAAACATTGTTTACGTTACGTACATTTTACCAAAATGAATACAATATCTTCATGAAATGTTTGTAGTCATACTTCTCAAGGAAAAATAACACCTGCATTCATTCTACAGGTGCATGTAAAGAACAGATTACATAATATTGTTTGTGTGTTTATTTATTGCATTGTAGATCGTTATGTTCCTGCTGTTTGGATCAAATGAATTTTGCTCATCCAAAAACAACAGAGCCAACTTTATACATAAATTAACTGAAGTCCCCAAAGAATATACTAATTATGCAATTGTCACAATCAAGGTAAACGCTAAATGTATTGTGTAATAAATGTGCCATCAGAAAGTCAATGACCAGACGGAGAGCAGATACAGACAATCACATCATGGTGAAAGAGATACACTGCTCTTTTGCTAATCCTAACAATGTTGTGCATCCTTATTTGTTTTGTGGGTTCTGAGTGTTCTCAGTGAGCTGCCCGTCTGCGTCTGAAGTGGCTTTGATTGCTAACATTACTCAGAGTGTGAACCAGTTGATGTAACAGTGCAATCCTCTCACAATCTGTTCAATCTACACTAATGCGGATAGTTGACTAAAAAGTGACAGTGTGTCATCTCTTTGACAATCAAATTATTGGTGACAGTTATAAATACGTCTTTGAAATCACTAACAGTTATTTTAAAAACATATTTTTAAAAGATGACTGTGTTAAAACAATAGGACTGTCCAATACTGCAAATTGTGTTGGAAATTAGCTACAAAGCTCGAATGCGTGAAATAACTTTACTTCTGAATATATTGAATGAAGTCTGAATATATGAAATGAATGCCTGAATATATGGTATGACATCTGAATATATGGAATGAATATATTTCAGACTTTCATTCTGTCATGCTCTGGGGTTTTGTGTTGTATTTGATTTTCGTCTATGCTCTGTTTTCCCCTTCCCTTTGTGTTTGGTTTTGCAGGGTGTGGCAGGAGATGTGGCTGGCCTATTTCCTTCCCGGGCTTCTTCGAGGCAAACCTGTTTCCCATCTCATTAAGCTCCCCATAAAAGACCGGTTCAACCTCCGCTACTCTGCCAGATAGATCCTTCCTGTTTGTGGTGTGCCTCATCCCTGAGTGCCTTGGCTATTTCCTCATTCCTGTGGCCAACCTGCCTTCTGCCACCGCCCTCTGGATTTTGTTGTTGTTTTTTATCCACAGGTGTGTTTTGAGTTTTTGTTTTTTGTGATAATTTTTTGACAATTAAACATCATAAGACTATTCCTGTGTGCATTCTCCTCTCTAACTACAGTGGTCCACACTAAACCCTCACACATTCCATATATTCATACTTTCATTCAATATATTCATACTTTATATCATCCGGTTCAAGAGCTGCATTCATTCATACTTCCTGAACGGTTTGCCATAAGACATTATATATATATAAACTATATATAAACTATATATATAAAATATATATATATATATATATAAACATGTATCATTTTGAAGTTGTCTTTTGCTTGGACAAGCATCTGACTTGTTTTTCATCAACCTACCATATTTTCTGCACTATAAGGCACCTTTAATTTTCTCAAAACCTGGCAGTGCGCCTTATAATACGGTGCGCCGTATATAGGATCATTATGGTCATTTCTGTTATCGTAGTCAGGGGGATTGTAGTCGGTGTCACTGACATCCACTGCCAATCCAGGAAGCAGGAACACACGGAAGCACACGTCAAACACTGGAAATCTGCAACAAAACCAACAAAACCAACACGGAGCCGACCAAAACACAAGCAGGAACCAACCCAAATCACAGTCTGAGCTAAGCTACCACTAACTAACCCCAAAAACTACAGAGCAAGCATGCAGGTGAACAGGCCAGTGTGTATGTCTATGTGTGTGTGTGTGTGCGTGTATATGATCATACGTGTGTGTGTGTGTGTGTGTGTGTGTGTGTGTGTGTGTGTGTGTGTGAGTATGCGTGCGTGTGTGTGTACATGTCTTTGTGGCTATGTGTGTGTGTGTATGTGTGTGTATGTGTATGTTTGTGTGGCTGTGTATGTGTGTGTATGTGTATGTATATGTGACTGAGTGGCGGGGCTCCCGTCCCGTCTTCGCACAGTGTGTTGATGATTTACAGGCTGAGCCTACCGTTAGTTCTTAAACTGTAAAAAAAAAAAAAGGGGGGGGGGGGGACAAAAGCATGAGTTTGAAAAGTGGGGGGGCATGTCCCCCCTGTTCCCAGTGGAAATTGCGCCCTTGCGCCTCACAGCGTTTTATTTTCACTCGCTTTATTTTATACTATTTATATACTACCGTAGATGACCATTTAGTAGCCCGGGCGTTTAATATGCTAAATCCACTTGGACCCCAGGCGTTTATAAGAACCAGGCGGGTATTTGCACCAGGCTACAATTTATTTTTGCAATGAGCAGCACCAGACCATTACTTACAAAGAACATATGAGATCACCATAGTACCACTGGAACTAAAATGGTACACACTGTACACAACACAACACCTCACGACGAGCTCCCGATCACGAATCGTGAGGTCGCAAGAAAATCAAGCGTGTTTGAAATCCTGGTCGCTCCTCGTGAAGGAATCACAGTTGAAGCAGCTGCGACCCGATTTGCCTCATCCTTTCACAGAGAGCATGCACAATCTCTGATGTCACGTCAAAAACTATTAATTGTAGTTTAAGTTTTGCAAATTCACGTTACAAATCATGTTTTAATAGCAAAAAAAAGAGTGCATATCCACGTACGGTGCGGGTCGCCGCGTACCCTGCGCCGTAGGCTCTGCGTTGGTGTAACGCGGAACCATAAATCAGCCTTCAGTTGTGCGCTGTCTGCTCTTCAGAAAACCTCTTTTTTCTCTTCTCATTTTGCTGGGACGCCGGTCCCTCCGCCGAGACACAACTTTTGCGGTACGCGTTCTTTGTTGTGTCTAAAAATGATTCGCAGTGCACACACCCAATCAGAAACGGTACAGATATTTTGGGATTTTAATATATAAAAAAATAAAATTATAAAAAAATAAAGGATCCCAATAACCTTTGATCGGGTGGGCATTATGTACGTTTGGGTGTGGGAACAGCCCACCCCTGGCCCAAAACCGGCCTCGAGTTCCAGTACACAGACTTCAGGTAAACATGTGCATTTTATATGCATGCAAACATTTTTGGAGCGGAGCGGGGTGCAGTGTTACTGGAGCGCTGAGCGGTTATGGGTGGAGCGGCGTTTTGTGACTTTGAGGGAGGAGCAGAGCGGTGACAACCTTCACTCCGCTCACATGCTTTGATATACAAAGACAGTTTGTCTGTGTAACGGCGACACACGGAGCTGATCAGAGCAGTATGAACGATACTGTACACAATACAATGCAAATACAGTGTTATTACCAGGTTATTACCGGTAGTCGCCCGGGCGTTTAATTGTCCCGGCGTTTATTATGCCAAATGGGCTCGGACCCCGGCGGCTATTAGAGCACAGGCGCGTATTTGCGCGCGGGCGACTATTTGGTCATCTACGGTATTTATACTTTTACTGTGACCACCAAATAATGTCGTTTTCCTGTCCTCCACCTCATCAAAATTTCGATCTAAGTCTCCGTGATATTCAGTGGCACGGGGGCTCGACACGTTCATTCATCGTGACGCCCAAACAGGCTGCAGGTGGCGCTGCGCATGCTCAGCAGGCTCATTCATATGCAAATACTACTTTGCAAAGTCGGGGATAAAAATATTTAAATAAAAAAAAAAGTGTTACTGTGGCAACGTTAGATGTCAAAAAGCAAAAAAAAGGCGAAATTTCGGACGTTTATTGCTCAGCCGAACTTTATCGTTCAAATCGTACAGACAACATTACCACATTGAAAAACCCGGGACGCGTTGTACTACAACATATTTTAGTCTCATCATGCTAGCTATTGGTGCAAATTAGCCCCGCCCCTTATTCTGATTCTATATTTAGCTAGGGAAAATTCTGGCACTGATTGATTTGATGAATTAGTTTATTAGTCTAAGTGTGTTTGTTTATTTTATCATTTGTCTACTATTACATCCACGCTGCTGGATCTTGATGACATGTTCCTCCACAACAGAAAACAAAGCCCTTCCTCATTTCCCAGTTGAATGACCAGAACACACATGTGAAGTTAGTTTCACATTGAGTCTCTGTGTGTGAAACATCCGAAGATCTTGGTTTTCTGGTTTTATTCTAGTGACTTGGGTTTTACTTTCTTCTGTATTTCTATCATCCTCTCCTACTAACCCCCGCACACACACACACACACACACACACACACACACACACACACACACACACACACACTCTTATCTTGGCCATAAAGTCTACGAGTTTGTTTTTCACTGGATGAGACGAAATCTTGTCTACCATTTAGAATCACGCAAAACTCAGTCACCACGTGACTTTGTCAGCCATCTTTTCTTTTGCCTCACCACATGTATGAACACACACACACACACACACACACACACACACACACACACACACACACACACACACACACACACACACACACACACACACACACACACACACACACACACACACAAACACACACACACACACACACACAGACACTCACACACGTGAATGATCTGAAGTTTGAGTAAATGTTTAGTTAGTTGTTGTTTATCAGAATCAGAATCAGAATCAGGTTTATTAGGTCAGTTTAGAAAAACAGTTTTTGACTTCGGATACACCGGCGGCGACACAATGGTATTGTGCGCCTGTTTTCCAAAGGGTAACACTGGGATGGGAGGGGGGGAGGAGAAAAAAATACATCTTCACACTGAATATCATACAATACACAATATCAAGTTGCAAAAAAACACCTCGCAGCACACGAAGCACAAACGTCACAGGACTTGCATGTGGGTGATGGGGGGGGGGTTTGGGGGGGGGCATCAGCAGGGTCCCGGCACAGTTCATCCAAGTGAGCGCTGCGAACGCGTGGCGCTCGAACTCAAACGTCCTTGTCAGGGGGGCTGATAAGAGGGGGGAGGCCAGGAAGGCGTTTGGATATGGGGAGATATGTGTAGTTTAGCCATCAGAATTTATCCCAAGTGTTGTTTCAGTATCTTTTAAAGGAGCATGAGGCAGGATTGAGGCAGGATTTATGAAAAAAATTCGTATACGTTTTAAGTATCCAAACCAAAAAGAATGTTTCCTCTAGTGTATCTCTCCGTTGCCTTGAACAGGCTGTGTGCTGCAAAATGTGCTGCAATTCCGGGCCCGAATTTCCCGCGCTGTCCTGCGGATGTGACGTCTAATGACACTGCATGTGCGTTCTCCCCGTTCTCCCGTGCCGGCTTCGCTGTTGGCTGCAGTACCCCCGACGGCCGTCGTGGCAAAGGGTGGCGGTAGAGAGTCTAATTTCTTAAAAGGAGCCTCATGCTCCTTTAACACGTAAATTCTGATTAATTTGAATGAGAGAAGTTTTTTATGTTTATTTTATACACATTTGGCACAGCTGCTGATTGCAAAGGTCTGTGCTCGGACTCCTTCCTTCACTGTTATTCTGTAACCCCTGGTAACATGTTGGCACGTAGGGAACAACAGTTACCTTGAGACTGATTTAGCTGTTTAGTTATTATTTTCCTGATAAGGCAGGTGGTGCCCCGTTTTGATTGATTCATTTTGATAATTCATTTTGATAAGTAATATTATTTCTTAATTATTAATAATTATCGAAATACAATAATTCTTTAATAACTGCACTAGCACCCCCTTTGTGGCACAGCACTGTACTAGGACTCAATGAGACTTCAAAGCATAACTACAATAGAAAAGTAATACAGAAATACAAGCCATCAGTCAATTTAGTGTAAAAAGAGTTGGAATTCTAAGATGTTATTACTGATAACCTCATGAACATTTTTGTCTCAGAAATCAGTGAGAGAGCTAGGGCTGATGTCATGCCGCAGTTTTGCTAGCAGACAGGGTATGTTTACTGCAACTCCTCTGGCATCTATAAGAGATTCATGAAGAGAAATAGTATCCAGTCTGGCTTGGGATTTTAGTATCTAACCACATGGTTGCCAGATTCGCCAAATTTAGAGATTACTAAAGTGACAGATATAATTTAGACCAGACACTACAGGGGCAGTGGAAAGTTGCTGTTACAGAAATTGAATGACAGAGAAGCTACAGTATATCAAACCATGGTTTCTTGAAGTGAAGAAGCTCTTTAGCACATGACGTATATGTTGTAATTAGTGCTGTACAAGAAGGTGCAAATACTGTGTGCCGGTACCTTGACTAGATCAATATGCTTTAGACTGTATTTGAAAATGGTACCTTCAGGAAATACGTAACTACAACCCCTGCTTTAATTTATACCAGAGGTCTCTGACAGTCATGCCAATAAAAGCATACAAAAGCAAAGTGAGATTGTTAGATAAGTATTGTGACAGGACAATCAAATTATTCCAGTAGCAAAGATGAAACGGTCTCACTATTTAACAAGTAAACTCCTTACCTATTAGTGCACGTTTTCGAGTTTGTGAATGGCCACATCCAGCACATTCAGAGAACTTGGACCATGCAGTCAGTATGCAGTCATCTTTACAGGCAACTCTGCATTGCCTGATTTGAGGGGGCAAGGGGCCAGCCCATCGCAGACACTCTGTCATATTGGCTGACTCGCCATCCTCCCCAACACAACTGAGACCTGCAGGCAAATGGGGAGGCAAATCATTTACACCAAATTTATAGCAATAAACCAGAAAGTTACAAAGCCATGCAGAGGAATGTTTTTTTTCAAAATGCATGACTAAAACTAAGAGGTGACTTGATTTTGTTCGGACATTCATACATTTTATGTCTCTTACAGCTCTGGAATTAAATGAATAGGTTTCTTTGTTGACATAAACTGAATGTAAGGCGTCATCTTTCATATTTAGACTGAGCTGAATAAGTAAACCTCAAGAATAAAACCTTTATTAACCTGATTTAGCAATTTTGATTTACTAAATAACTTCAGAATCTTCTTTCTATATTACACACAAGGTGTCCATACCTCTATGTGGCCTGAGCTTTAATAAAGGCTTTATAAAAATATAAAGGTGATAAAAGATATAACAATTCAGCTTTGAGGTTGCAATTAGCTGGTTTTGCAAGGAATATGGTCAAGAACCATATCCATAAGCACTGTTGTCACTTTATCTTATCCTGTGTTGTTGAGTGTATGGTTTTATATTGTATGAGGAGGCACTCACTGTGAACCAAATTTACCCAAGGGTAATATAATAAATCTATCTATCTATCTATCTAACCATCCCAAGACAAAATATTGAAAACACCTGTCCCTTACCAAATCATACAATTACGTAAACCTGAACTAAAAAAGAACACAAATGATATGGTGCTATTATTCATTCAACAGAACAAAAAAAACAAGCAATGACTGACTCCTTGTAGAACTACCTTTACCAGCAGCAGCCTAGAGTCCTATTATATTTTCTGTTTTTCTTTCTGTACGGTGTCTTTCTGTACATCTCTGTTTACACATTACGATGTTGCTTCAGCTCATTTAAATCTGAAGGTATTTGTTTATGCACTGCTCTCCTAAAGTCCTGCCACAACATTTAAGTTATTTGAAGTCTGGACCTTGGGCCATTGCAGCCACTTAAATTGTTTTATTTTGCTGCTATGTTTGGGAATTATTGTCCCGTTGCATGGGGGGGGTTATCAGTAAGTGTGTGTGTGTGTGTGAGCGGTAAGTCTGTGAAAACTTCGCCCCAGAGCTGCTCCTTAGCCATTGTCCTTGATGTTATCAGACGGCCCGGTACAGTTCTGAAAACAAGTCCACAGGTGTTTTGAGAGAGGGGGAGGGCTAGTGGGGCCAGAGCCACTTGTTTACATTCCACCATGGAGATTGTGACTGGAGCAGCGGGCCAAGCTGCTCTGTCAAGGTCAGATTATAGAATCAACTATTGTGAAAGAAAGGCAGACTCCAGTAATTTTCCGTCTGCCGTTAAGTCTCTGATTCCTCCATGGCGACTCCAAACAGACGAATTTGTGATCAGTTCCCGCCAAGCCGAGCTTACAGCTTCTCCAAGGTTTTCTCCATCTTGCCAATGAGCTCAAAGACCGCCGCCAGCCTGCGATTTTGTTCAAGAATCGCATCCAAAAAAAAAAAAGAATCGCATCCAGCTTGCGGCTTTGCTCTCCCAGCGTTAAAGTTTGAGTGCTGATCCCCGTGCTTATTCCTTCAGCAACGTCGGGCAGCTCAGAAAGGGCCAAAGCAGCTGTCGACGACTTACGCGTTTGTCGATAGGCCAGGAAAATCCCCACTCCAATTAGAAGATATCCTGCTATCATAAATCCAATTATGAAGGCATCTTCAACGTCCTCAACAGACAGAATCTGTAGGCACAACGGTTTCCAGTGTTTGTAGGAATCCATTGTGTATCCAGCAAAAAATGTCCCATCAGGGCAAGAGGGCTCCCTTACCCCCTGACTTCTCGTCGCAAAAATTTGGTCAATTGTGCTGAGAGACCAGTTAATCAATTCCATGATTGTAGAGTTTCGGAGGTGTGAAAATGAGAGGCTCTGAAGACAAGACAGGACAAAAGCAGTGGCAGGGAAGATTGATAAGGGACAGGAGCAGAAAAAGCGTCCGCCTTCGCTGAGAGCCGGAAGAAGACAACTTTCCAAACTTAAATTGTGCTGCTATGTACTCTTTAAGAGAGAAGATTTCCCTGGAAATCCAAACAAACATAATGTTTTTAGTGTTTTGCTAATGGTACTGTCACAAATTTAAGCCTCTTCACTGAGATGTAGAGCCTGAGATGTAGCACCGGTGCATCACTCTGTTGATCTTTGGGTGAATTTGCTGTGACTTCTACTCCTGTGAAGATTGTGAAGTTCTCTGAAGAAATCCAAATCATTTGGTAATGGCCTTACTACTCAGATTGACAGACAACAACAATTTCCTCTCACATATCAATACTGATGTATTTCCTCAGTGGTATTGTATAAACATCTACTTGATTGCTACGGAGAGAAAAAAAAAGCAAAAGTGTCTTCTTTAATACGGGTACAGTACTCATTTTTGCGAATCATCAATTAATCAAGTGTATTTAATTAACCCCACCAATCTGCTTCTTAACTCTTAATTCCTATGGGAGCTGCAAGGGGGTACTTAATTCAATCCAGTTCAATTAAAGGAGCTTGAGGCTCCTTTTAAGAAATGAGACTCTCTGGCGCCACCCTTCACCACGACGGCCGTTGGGGGTACTGCAGCCAACAGTGAAGCCGGCACGGGAGAACGGGGAGAACGCACATGCAGCGTCATGTGACGTCACATCCGCAGCCCAGCGGGAAATTCGGGACCAAATTGCAGCACATTTTGCAGCACACAGCCTGTTCAAGGCAAAGGAGAGATACACTAGAGGGCTCATTCTTTTGGGTTTGGAACGCTTCATCTGACATTATTACTAGAAAACTTAAAATGTATACGGATTTTTTTCATAAATCTTGCCACAATCCGGCCTCAAGCTCCTTTAAGTGTTTTTGTATAATGCCATTTCACAACAAAAGTCATATGAAAGCAGTGTGGGAGCAATTATTAGAAAATGGAAGACATACAAGACACTGATAATCTCCCTGGATCTGGGGCTCCACGTAAGATCTCAACCCGTAGGGTAAAAATGATCACAAGAACGGTGAGTAAAGATCCCAGAACCACACGGGGACCTAGTGAATGAACTGCAGAGAGCTGGGACCAGAGTAACAAAGGCAACATCAGTAACACACTACACCACCAGGGACTCAGATCCTGCAGTGCCAGACGTGTCCCCCTGCTGTCCTCCTGCCGAGGAGATCTGCATGGAAGAATGGGCCAAAATACCAGCAACAGTGTGTGAAAACCTTGTGAAGACTTACAGAAAACCTTTGACCTCTGTCATTGCCAACAGAGGGTATTTAACAAAGTATCTAGATTAACTTTTCGTGTGATTTTCTGGATTTTTTTTTTCATTTGGTCTCTCATAGTTGAGATATACCTAACTTGCACAACTGTTGTCTGACTAAATACTACAGTGTGTAGGGAACATCTTTACAGAGTGTGGGTTGAAAAGTCCAAAGTTAAGATAGCCCTGGGACTGCTAGTGAATGAAATAGTAAAATACCCTGTGGGACTTTCAAATCCATTCTGATAAACTAGTGATAAATAACCAACCAGATATTTTGGTGCTCAATTAACTCTGAGACTAGTCCTGAAACAGAACAAAAGAAAGCAGTAATTATATAGGTACATAGCGATCCCAAGCAACCGGAGCATCATAAAGAAGGAACACCGAGGGTTGAAGGAAACGATAGAAAAGATGTAAGTGAAGGCAACAGTGATGCCAGTAGTAATTGGAACACCTGAATCTGTGGCCTTCAGAATGCAAGAGTGGCTCCAGTAGAACCAGGGAATTGTGGCAGAGATCTTGGTCAGGAAGAGGGCAGGACGAGAAACAGCAAAGATACTGTGTAGAACCCTTGACCTCCCAGGCCTCTGATAGGAGACCTGAGCTCGAAGAGGTTTTATCTGCCCATACAGAATCAGAAAGGGTGGTTTCTGCTCACAATCATAACCATTTTTCTTAACCTAGCTTCAATACCTTTTGTTTTGTTTAATCTTAATTATGTGTCGTATCACTGTTATTCCTCTGTAGCTTCTACAGGTCTGAACATAATTGTTCCTAAAAATCAGCACTAGCACATTATTTCTCTGTTCTTTAAGCATTCTTTCACTGTTCAATTTGTGCCAACCTCCATCAAACTCAGCGCAAGGACATGGAATCATTGTATTTATTTATCTTTTGTTTATATTGTTTTTTATCATGGTGATTTAGCATGCTTCAATTGATGTAGGCTATGTGTGTCTTTGTAATTGTTGCTGAACTGGTGTGCCCGGTGATGTATTGTTTTTGTGACTGTAACTGTCAAGGCATTTGTGGCTCAGCTGTCGAGTCCAAGACTAATTTACCCAAGTGGGACAATAAAGTATAGTGAATTGAATTCAATATTGCCATCCCTATCCTTAATCAACCTAACCTGCAGCGTATTCCTCCCATGTCAATCTTTCCATCTCAGCAATTGGTACAAATCTTGCTCTCTTTCCTTAGGCCCCATCCACAGGAAGACAAGCGCAGGCCTAAAATGCAAAAGCATTTGATAAAATTGTATCATCCATACCAAGCCAGCATTTTGGAGGTCTCTAAACGATCATTTCGAGGCGTGTAATTTTTATCCCAGGTATATCTCAACTATGAGAGACAAAATGAAAAAAAAAAAACAACAGAAAATCACTGTGTGATTTTTAAAGAATGTATTTGCAAATTATAGTGGAAAATACTGTAAGTATTTGGTCCATAACAAAAGTTCCTCTCAATACTTTGTTATATACTCTTTGTTGTCAATGACAGAGGTCAAACGTTTTCTGTAAGTTTTCACAAGGTTTTCTACACTGTTGCTGGTATTTTGGTCCGTTCCTCCATGCAGATCTCCTCTAGAGCAGTGATTGGTCCGTTCCTCCATGATCTCTAGAGCAGTGATTGGTCCGTTCCTCCATGCAGATCTCCTCTAGAGCAGTGATTGGTCCGTTCCTCCATGCAGATCTCCTCTAGAGCAGTGATGTTTTGGGGCTGTTGCTAGGCAACACGGACTTTCAACTCCCTCCAAACATTCTATGGGGTTGAGATCTGGAGACTGGCTAGGCCACTCTAGGACCTTGAAATGTTTCTTACGAAGCCACTCCTTCGTTTCCGGGCGATGTGTTTAGGATCATGCTGAAAGATCCAGCCACGTTTCATCTTCAATGCCCTGCTGATGGAAGGAGGTTTTCACTCTAAATCTCACCATACATGGCCCCATTCATTCTTTCCCTACACGGATCAGTTGTCCTGGTCCTTTAGCAGAAAAACATCCCCAAAGCATGATGTTTCCACCCCCATGCTTCACAGTAGGTTTGGTGTTCTTTGGATGCAACTCAGCTTTCTTTCTCCTCCAAACATGACAAGTTGTGTTTACAACAAAAAAGTTCTATTTTGGTTTCATTTGATCATATAACATTCTCCCAATCCTCTTCTGCATCATCCAAATGCTCTCTAGCAAACTTCCGACGGGCCTGGACATGTACTGGCTTCAGTAGGGGTAACGTCTGGCTCTGCAGGATCTGAGTCCTTGGTGGCGTAGTGTGTTACTGATGGTTCCTTTGTTACTCTGGTCCCAGCTCTCTGCAGGTCCTTCACTAGGTCCCTGTGTGGTTCTGGGATCTTTACTCACCGTTCTGGTGATCATTTTTACCCCCCCCCCCCCCCCGGGGTGAGATCTTGGAGCCCCAGATGGAGGGAGATTATCTGGAGGGAGGGAGAGTGTCTTGTATGTCTTCCATTTTCTAATAATTGCTCCCACAGTTGATTTCTTCACACCAAACTGCTACCTATTGCAGATTCAGTCTTCCCAGCCTGGTGCAGGTCTACAATTTAGTTCCTCACGTTCTTTGACAGCTCTCTGGTGTCTGCCATAGTGGAGTTTGGAGTGTGACTGTTTGAGGTTGTGGACAGGTGTCTTTTATACTTATAACCAGTTAAAACAGTTGCCATTAATACAGGTAATGAGTGGAGGAAAGACGAGCCTCTTAAAGAAGAAGTTACAGGTCTGTGAAAGCCAGAAATCTTGCTTGTTTGTAGGTGACCAAATACTTATTTTACCGAGGAATTTACCACTTGATTCGGTAGAAATTGAACAAAGTGATTTCCTAGATTCTTTCCCCCCATTTTGTCTCTCATAGTTGAAGTGTATCTATGATGAAAATTGCAGGCCTCTCTCATCTTCTTAAGTGGGAGAACTTGCACAATTGGTGGCTGACTAACTAACTTTTTTGCCCCACTGTATGTTATGGATTTTCTCAGGGACACCTTTACATGTCCTACGATGAGGTTCTTGTTTAGTGTGGTTAACAAGAACAGACCTGTGACATCTATTGCTCTTGCGCTTAAGGCCTGTTTGATGCCTCTGTGCTGTCCTTCAGACTAGCCTTTTGAAGCCACTGGTCAAATTTCTCAGTGTCAGACACTTCTTCAACTTGTTAGAGATACATGCCTTGCATGGGGTTCTCTCGCTATGGTGGTTCTTCTCCTTTAATTCCTCCTCCCTGGATTTCTGCAGCCTGAAACACTCACCATGCAATTCATCATTGGGGGCCATTGTCTGAATGTTTTTTTCTGGATTTTCTGTTGCTCATTAAGTTGAACTAATTTTGTTTTCAGAAACATTCCTCTTTTTATTTCAAAATAGTTCATGAGAATATGTAAAACACATTTTATTCCACCTTAATGGGATTTAAAGTAACTATTCATGATGCATTCTTTTTTAATAAACATTAGATGCATCATGAAGACATTTCCTGTCTTGACATCAATGGCTTCAATCTCTACCTCTGGATGAGATTACAGTAAGAATGTGATTACTGGCCAGGCATGTGTGTAGATAGCTTAAACTTTGAACTTTCCTATTCAGATTCATATTAAAAACAAATGAGGTTAAATGCTCCATGAATGACAAAAATGTATGTGGACTGCTCAAACAACTAATTGTAAATGAGCGATTGCATATATTGCAGCTTCCTGAAACCAGTAATAAGAAAAGACAGACACACAATGCCAATGCAGCAGGCAACACAGCACATAAATGCCTAGCTCTCTCATGGACAGTGTGGGAATTAAAATAAGCAATGTTGCCAGTGTAGGAAACTTCTCCTCCCCCAACACCTCAAATCCTCGGAGATCTACAAATGTGCCTCAAATCCTTTTTATTGATTTACATTTGACTTTTAAATTTTGCCCTCTGACAAAAATTGTGCAGTTTCTAGAAGTAGGCAGAATATGCGTGGGGTGGTCATTTACATACAGAGCTGGAGCGCAGTCCCTGTGAGGAGATGATAGCTATTATTAATGTTAATTCATGCAACACTCAATACGAAAATGTACAAATAAAAAAAGAGATAATTTTACAAAAAATGTATAACGGCTTGACAGTGATGATTTTAGATAAAGATTTTGAGTTCAATCCTATTTTCCTTAAAATAAATTTTACTTAAAATAAAAATTAAGAGCTATAAGAGAACTCTTCCAGCCACTGTCACTGTGGGAAAGACATTTCTTTTCTTTCTTTTACCTCTTTTCTTAAAAACAAATTGACATCATTGAGGACTGTTTGAAATACAAACTTTGAGGAAATTTGTCATATTCCGTGTGTGAAATATTTAATGCTAATTATGCACATCTAGAAGTGCAAGGTATAGCTGCTCCCAACTTTTTCCAACTGGTTAATGAAAGTGCAACACTCCGACTGATGGTTGTAAACGTTTTATTACAGGATTTTATGTCTTGTAAACGCCCAAGACCACCGTAAACACTGAAACAAAATACACAGTGGCAAATATTCATCAGTGAAACCGTCATGTTCCCAAATATGAATTGCTTAACTGAAACTTATTACACAAAATATCAATGCTCTCAAAATACAAATTTTACACATATAAACAAGAATATTTCACTCAAATGTCCATACCGTGTGCCCCTCTAACCAGAATGTTAGGAGTTGCTAGAAGTCCATTTCTTCCGTATTTCAGTTCTTTGTCTTTGTCTGTGCTTGCATGCACCAACAGACCATGAAAAAACTCACGTCTCTACCAAAAGGCATCATGTGACCACGTGATGTCGTGGTCAGATGGCGTGATTAGTTAACCAATTCTCCCCAAAGTATGCACACAATAATCAGAATATAAATGGATATTAAAGTAAAATAATTCAATTCAATTCACACAGAAAACAATGCTTATGTGTGCGTTCGCTGCACTGCCACCAAAATTACAAAAGGTTTACTTTCATCATATTCAAAGAAATAAACTTGTAATTTTCCAATAACTTCAAACTTAACCATTACCCATAATTTCCATCAACGCCTGTTATATTAAGTGACTCTTTAATTTTCATGTTCATGCTGAGTTAATTTGAATAATGTTCAACTAACACCACTAATTTCTGCACTGGACGCTCAAGGAATGAAGGTTGCATTAAGTGCTCACCCTTTGGTCCTAACTTATTTTGGCCTACTTGTATTTTCACCTTTCGCACGAGACCATCATCATCTTCCTGTGCCTCGACAACTCTAGCTAGTGGCCAATCATTTCTCGGAGTGTTTTCATCCTTAAAAATGACTACATCTCCAACCTGCACATTTCGTCTGGTTGCATGCCACTGCTGACGAAGGTTGATGTTGGTTAAGCATTCTCGGCGCCACCTGGTCCAGAACTGTTCTGAGAGATACTGCACTTTGCGCCATCTTTTTCTTGCATACAGTTCTTCTTTCCAGGAGGTGGTAGGGGTAAAGTAGGCTTCATAGTAAGCAAGTGATTGGGTATTAAGGGTTCAACACTTTTGGGATCAGTGAAGGTGTTTGTTGTCAGCGGGCGACTGTTGACTATGGACATGGCCTCGTAGAAGAACGTTCTTAATGAGGAGTCATCTGGTCGTCCTTTAGCCTGAGCAAGGACAGATCTCATCACGCTCCTGGTCGTCCGAATTTTAACGCTCCCATATGCCTCCCATATGACTGGCTTCGGGAAAATTCATAAGAAAGTCACATTCCTTTCTTGCGAGATAGGTCGCAATCTTTTCCTTGTCAAGTTCCATCAAGCACTTTACCAATTCATTCTTTGCTCCTATGAAATTCGTACCTTGGTCAGACCTGATTTGTCTGACTGTTCCTCTTATTGCAATAAAGCATCTTAATGCATTTAGAAATGCATCGGTTTTCAGGTCCTCAAGCATCTCGATATGAATGGCCCGTGAGCTTAGGCATGTTAACAGCAACCCATATCTCTTGTACTCTTTTCTGCCCTGTTTTGTGTAGAAAGGGCCAAAACAGTCGATGCCTGTATATGAGAAGGGAGGAGATGGCTCTACGCGATCAACAGGTAAGTCAGCCATGCTCTGTTCTTCGGTTTGACCCCGCATCCTCCTACATGTCACACAACTCGTGATGTGCTTGGCCACAACTTTACTAGCACCCATTATCCAGTATCCGTTGGCTCTGAGTTCGTTCAGTGTTTGCCCTCGGCCTTGGTGCTGTGTTCTTTTATGGCAATAATCAAGTATCAGGTGCGTTATGATGCCTTCTTTCAGGAGTATTACGGGATGTTTGAACTCCAGCGACGCTGATGACCTTCTTAACCTGCCACCAACTCTGAGCACTCCATTCTCAAGAAATGGGTCAAGCTCATACATTTGGTGAGTTCTCCTTAGTTTTTGTGATTGGTCGAACAGTTTCAGCTCTTCTCCTAATACTTCCTTTTGTGCCGCCTTGATCAGCACGAGAGCTGCTTTCTTTCGCTCCTCTATTGTAACAGGCCCAGATATGTCCCTATGAGCCAGCCTCTGAATGCGAGCAACGACGTTGAGGCAACCTTGCCAACCTTTTCAGGAGGTCATCTTTTTGCACAACATCAGTTTTCAAGACTTTGACCTCCAGGTCACCTATGAGAAGCTTTGGGGCCATTAGGTTAGTCACAATTTCCTGTTCCCATAAGAACTTGGGTCCTCTTAGCCAATCTGATGCCATTAGATCTGGCACATTGAGTCCTCTAGATGCATGATCTGAGGGGTTTTGAGTTGTTTCAATGTAAAACCATCGATTGGGGTCAGTGGTGTCTCGTGAAAGCGCCGGGCCTCATTCTTTATGTACCCCAGTACCACTTGTGAATCCGTCCAAAAGTACTTGAAAAAGTAATCAATTTTCAAGTCTAACTCTTCTCTGAGTATCTTGCTTATGGCTGCAGAGATTGTGGCAGCGGTGAGCTCTAGACGTGGGATACTGACAATCTTCATGGTTGCTACCCTAGCCTTGGCCATAACTAATGTGCAATGCACTTGTTCTTCAGCCACGATCCTGGTATACGAGCACTGCCTGTATCCATCGTTACTGGCATCAGAAAAGTGATCCAGCTCAATATTCTGGATCGTGCCAAGATTGTTGGGAACAAAGCACCTTGGTATTATAGTGGTTTGAAGATTGTTCAGGTCATTGAGCCATGTCTCCCACTTTGGCCTTAGTTCTGGCGGGACAGGCTCATCCCAGCCTACACCTTGCTTGCACATTTCTTGCAAGATTATTTTCCCAGTCAAGATGTAGGGGGCCAAAAATCCTAGAGGATCATATATGCTGGCGACTGTGGATAAGATGCCCCGTCGAGTGGCTGTTCTTTCTTGTTGGACCACATTGAATGAGAAGACATCCATCTCAATCTTCCACTTCATCCCTAGCACTCTCTGGTTTGGTATCTCTGTATAGTTTAAGTCCACGTCCTTGACTTCTGGAGCACGTTCACTCTCTGGAATGGTCTCCCAGACGGCTCTGTTGTTGCAAACAAACTTGTGCAGTCACAGTTGTCCCTTCTGACAGACTTCTCTTGCTTCAAGTTGCTTGGCCTTTTCAACGGTATCCAGACTCACAAGACCATCATCCACATAAAAGTTTCGCCGGATGAAGCTTGCTGCCATGGGGTACTCAGTCTCATATTTGGGGGCAAGGTATTTCAGGCCGTAATTCACGCATCCTGGTGATGATGCCGCTCCAAATATGTGCACTTTCATGCGGTATTCTTTGCGCTCAGTTGTTGTGTTCCCATTCTTCCACCACAGGAACCTCATGAAATTCCGATCTTCTGGAGTGACATGAAAGCGGTGGAACATTTTCTCCACGTCGCAGTTGATCGTAATTGGATACTATCGGAACCAACACAGCACTCCAGTTAATGTGTTGGTTAAATCAGGTCCCGTGAGGAGGTGGTCATTCAACGGTGCCTTCGTATTTGGCAGAGCAGTCGAAGACAACTCTAATCTTCTCTGGCTTTCGCGGGTGGTACACACCATGGTTTGGGATGTACCAAACTGTTGGTTTGCTTCAGGTTTTTCCTCTTGAGCCGGTTCGTCATGAAGCAGAGTTGAATGGCTCTTTCTACAAACATTGCATGTAGCCCTTTTCCGACAATCTTTTGCAACATGGCCAACTCTCAAGCAAGCGAAGCACATATTGTTGGTTTTCACAAACGCTTTCTTCTCATCAAGAGTCAGAGCAGTACATTTTTCGCATTTGTAAATGAAGTGGTTCTGTTGACAGCATATGCATTTTATTTGCTTCTTTGTTTGAGCAGCATATGGACTAACTGTCGAGCCTGTTGATTCACCTGAATCCTTAGGTGGGCGGCCTTTCCCTTGAGCAACCTTCTGAGTGTTCACACTACTCCTTTGAGTTTGTTTTGCAGCGCCACTCTGATATAGTCACTTCTTTTTCTTCATCCTTCTTTTTTGTGTGTTTTTGCGCGGGCTGGTTCTTTTACCTCTTCTTGCGCTTCCGTGTATATTGTTCATTTAAGAGCTTTTACTTTGAAGGCAGACAGTAGCGGCTGGTAATGCACATGAATCTACTTAAACGTGACTCCCATGCGCAAAATGGAGGTAGACATCCCAACATCTTCGCCCCCGAGTAGAATTAAAATCCGTTTTGGACCTCGAAAAGAAGCAACTGACAAGAGAAAGCGTTGTGAGACAGAGGATGACTCTTTTGGTAAGTTTAACTGGTACTAACTAGTAAATTAAAACTCAAACACGTAGCTAGCTACATAGCTAGCCAAAGCTAGTGTGGACCTAGACGCTTCATGACTGTTGCTGAATCAGCAGAAGCTTCTCTGTGTATCAGTGAGGAATGAAGTGCCTGCCCAATTAAAATAATGAAATTAATTAAATTCTTAAATGATTTTCACAGTTTTCTTTGTTACAAACACCTGTCATGTGGCTATGATGTAGGATACTTGGTTACATTAAAAACGCTGTTTTCATTTTAAAATACAATAGTTTATGCAGATAGTATCAGTAATTACTATAAAACACAACTTATTTAGTCTCCAGCTACACCCGTGGCGGGACAAATGGGGCGGACGGGGCGACTCGGGCTCGCTACCGAGAAGGAGCGAGGCCGAGCCGGGGGAGCTGCACCGCAGAGGCGGGCCCGAAGGCCGGAGGAACCGCCCGACCGAGCGGCAGCCGACGCGTCCCTGCGGCGGGGAGGTCGGCCTTCCCGGCGGCGGTCTCCGTAGTTTAATGTTGATGGGTTGTAGATCGTGGGCTGACGTGTCTGCTGGGCTGCACTGTTGTTCGAGCTTTCGCAAAAGCCGGCATCATTTCCAAGGGGCCGCACGGCACGGAAAGTGACTCTGACAACGAGGAAAGTGGGACTGGCACAGTTGATTTAGCGCAGCTGTTTAATGCAGAAACGGAGGATGAAGACTTCGATGGGTTTGATTAATGCAATACGATTGTAATAATTTAAATAAAGCACAATCAAACTAAGTTTTGCTCCCGCTCTATTTTTAAATACGCACACTTGTATGCTTGTGTGTGTGTTGTTGTAAGGCGGTGCGCCGTGTGTGTGTAGACGGCGCCTTTTCGTTCGGTGCGCCGTATTTGTGTTTTAAATACAGAAATGACACACAAAACTGAGGCTGCGCCTTGCCACACGGCGCGCCGTATGGTCGCGAAAATACGGTATGTTAATTTGTTACACAAATAATGTTTTTTTATATTTGTTTTATTTATTTTTCCGAACTCATTTTATCTTATGTGTGAATGAATGTATGCATTTTATATTTTTTATCTTTGTCCTTTTTACCTGTGACAACTACATGACTACTCTTAATGTATGTTGTTATGCAGTGCTGAGCCAAAGGAAAAATGACCCTAGGGGACATTAAAAGTATATCTCATCTCATAAATGTGTAAATGTGTACACTTTGTGTCCCAAACATCAGGGACACCATTGTTCTGTGATTAATAGTACAGTACTACACAACGCAATCTAGTTCTTAACTGCTTAAAGCTTTATTTTGATTTTAGGAATTCTTTTTTTCTCGTTTTTTTTTCCTTGTTTTTTTACCCTTCTTCCGATGAAATGAGGGCCTTTTTGCCCCCCTAAACGTGCCCCAAAAGTCACCAAATCTTGCAGGCCTGGCGAAAAATTTTATATTTAATGGTTTGCATTAATGGGCGTGGCAAAATGGCTCAGCAGCGCCCCCTAGGAAACTTTGTGCCTCAAGCGCCACAATATGGTTTGATGTACATGCACAAAAATCGGTACACACCTGTATAATTTTGTAACTTAAAGAAAAGTCTCTTGGTGCCATGGCCGAAACCAAACAGGAAGTCGGCCATTTTTAATTAATCGTGTAATTTTGGCGCAATTTAATTTGTTATACGTCAAAATGTGCGTCTCGATCCTGCGACGATGCGCATTGCTTTTCTCAGTCAAAAGCGTTACCGCGGCGACGATAGACGCCAAAAAGTGCGCCCCCCCTTCATCTGATTGGTACATACTTGATAGTTCCCCAAAAGTTACCAAATTTTGCACGCAAGCCAGGCCTGGCAATAAATTTGATGTTTCATGGTTTGCATTAATGGGCGTGGCCTAATGGCTCAACAATGCCCCCTAGAAAACTTTGTGCCTCAAGCGCCACAATACAGTTTGGCGTACATGCACGAAAATCGGTACACACCTGTATCATGTCCCAACTTAAAGAAAAGTCTATTGGCGCCATGGCCAAAACCGAAGAGGAAGTTGGCCATTTTGAATTAATCATGTAATTTTGGCAAAATGTATGCCATTCCTTCGGCAGTTAATACGGGCCGAACCGTAACGTGCACCCAGGTGTGTTATACATCAAAATGTGCGTCTCGATCCTGCAACGCTGTGCATTACTTTTGTCAAACGTGTTACCGTGGCGACGATAGACGCCAAAAAGCGCGCCCCCCCTTCATTTGATTGGTCCATACAGATAAAACTTCGTGCCTCAAGCCCCACAATACGGTTTGATGTACATGCACGAAAATCGGTACACACCTGCATCATGTCAAAACTTAAAGAAAAGTCTGTCGGCGTCATGGCCGAAACCGAACAGGAAGTCGGCAATTTTGAACATTTTGAATTAATAATGTAATTTTGGCGCAATTTATGCCATTCCTTCGGCAGTTAAATAGCGCGCCCCCCCCCTTCATCTGATTGGTCTATACAGATAAAACTTCAGGCCTCAAGCCCCACAATACGGTTTGACGTACATGCACGAAAATTGGTACACACCTGTATCATGTCGCAACTTAAAGAAAAGTATTTTGGCGCCATGGCCGAAACCGGACAGAAACTTGGCCATTTTGAACATTTTGAATTAATCGTGTAATTTTGGCGCAATTTATGTCATTCCTTCGGCAGTTAATGCGGTCCGAACCGTAACGTGCACCCAGGTGTGTTATACATCTCTCTCTTCTTCACCATCAGCACGTGATCCAGATGAGGTAATTGCACATTACCGGAAAGTTTTGAAGGTCTACAAGAACAAGAATAGCACTGCTGCCTGTAAATAAGTGGGAGTGGATTGCAACACAATTGCCTTGAATGCACCAATTTCAGAGCTTTCCATTGCTGCCCCTGAAAAGTTTGAAGAGTTCAAAGATCAGCATACAAGAAAGCACAAGCTTGGTGATTTTGCTGGGAAATGTTTTGATGCCATCCGTGACAGTCCAGATGTTGACAATACAGTTCAGACACTTAAGAAATCAGGGAAACTGTTGCCCATTGGGAAGGGGAACTATTGAATTGCTTTTGAAGCAAATGGACCATGTTTAAAGAGTGCAAAAGAGTGGTTGCTTTGTTAAAATGTTTAAATGTTCAATGGAAATTCAAGAAACAAATCTACTTCAGCTTTATGTTACACTTTACAGAACTGTACTTTTTTGCATTTATTGATGTTTTGTATAAAGGAGCTAAAAGTGAGCTTTTTTTTGTTCCCAAATGCCTGTTTTAGGTGACTTTTATACCATTTTAGTAAAATGTCCTGTTTACTTGACAGCCACAGCAATAAATGCCAATTTTGGGCTTCACCTTTGAAACATTTGTATTATTATGCAATTGTTTTCATCCCAGTTTATCAACTTTGACCACATGTACTGTAGTGTTCATTCCAGATGTGGAAGTTGTGAAAATCATTAATAAATGTGTAATAAAAGATTTATTAGCCTTGATAAGACATTGTTCCCGCTTTAGATCCGGTAGATGCAAAAAGCATAGTTAACTGTTAACAAGTGTCTAGTTAACTGATAATAACGGCATAATAAAGTATATTTGTATTTTAATAAAGCAAACAAAAAAAGATTATTAAATATTTTAGTCATATTTTATTAAAACGCAAGTGGTCGTAGTGCAGCCATCTCACAGCTAGAAGATCCTGAGTTAAATTTTAGCTGGGGCGTGTTAAGTTCCCCCATGACTTCACCGCCCACATCCTGAGTGGGGTTGGTGAAAGGATCTTTCTGTGTGGAGTTTGTATGTTCTCCCCATGTTCCCTTGGGTAGCTAATGTGAGCTACCCTCACAAAAACATGCAACAATCCTGGACTCTACACTGCCCCCTCTGGCCAGCCGGGGCGCCAGATGGGGTGGGGAGGATCTGGCCAGAATAACGTGATCCACGACTGACTTAGCTAGGAGCACTGGGGGAAAAAATCTGGAAAAAAAAATCTTTAAAAATGCAAGTTGATAGTCATTTACCTCACTGTCTCACATATTCATGAGCTAATATTCTTTATGTCAAAGTTATCAGTAGGCACCTTATAGATATACGGATCACAATGATTATAAAGATAATAAATGAGAAGTTCTTTAAAAAGCAAGTGAATGTAAGGATGGTCAGCAAATGACCCTTGTGCATCACATTGTCATGGATGATGATTTTAGCTGCCAAATGTATCCATTTAATTGAGAACAATTGTTGGGAGTGTAAGATGCGGTGGATTTTCCTAGCTCCATCTATTGTGCTAAGAACTGTTATTAAATAAAGGTATTAAGAGGATGCCTTGTTCTTTGCATAGGCACTATCATCAAAATCCAACCTGATGGAAAAAATGCACCTTCCTTTAGAAAACAAATCCTTTTGTAAGGAGTAAAACATACCTACAAGCGCACAAACCCAATATTTCGAAAGTGTTAAGTGTAAAGACCTTTAATAAGTAACATTCTGGCATTTGAAAAGTCAGAGCTAATCACAGCTAAGACTAGAAAAAAAAGCAATTAAATGAATAAGTATATGTATAACTACATACATACATGCGTGCATACATACAAATCACTTAAAATGACATTTTCACCTTACAATTTCAATCTACAAACTAATGTTTAAATTTTAAATTTAATTCTGTCATCCCAGTTGTGTGGTTGCACAATATTAGCTTGAACTGAAACTGCTTGTTATCATACTGCATTTCTTATTGCCAGACACTTTTAAAGGAGCTGTATGTAAGAGCAATAATAAAACAAATCATAAAATGACCCCGATATGTCAACAGACATTTAAAAATCATGTTCATTTCAAATATTTATGTCACTGATAACAGCACTCAAGCCAGGATATTCCAGTTTAAAAAGAGGAGTTGCAGCCCTCAACTGATGTTTATGTTGTCATTTTTTGTTTTGGCCTGAAGCTCCACCCTCCACCTATCTCCCAATCACCAAGTCAGTATTGTTTCTGAAGCTCCACCCTCCACCTATCTCCCAATCACCAAGTCAGTATTGTTTCTGAAGCTCCACCCTCCACCTATCTCCCAATCACCAAGTCAGTATTGTTTCTGAAGCTCCACCCTCCACCTATCTCCCAATCACCA
Source organism: Cololabis saira (assembly GCF_033807715.1). Lineage (NCBI taxonomy): Eukaryota > Metazoa > Chordata > Actinopteri > Beloniformes > Belonidae > Cololabis > Cololabis saira. The sequence continues at coordinate 1,960,505 of NC_084592.1, read as the reverse complement.
AGTCAGTATTGTTTCTGAAGCTCCACCCTCCACCTATCTCCCAATCACCAAGTCAGTATTGTTTCTGAAGCTCCACCCTCCACCTATCTCCCAATCACCAAGTCAGTATTGTTTCTGAAGCTCCACCCTCCACCTATCTCCCAATCACAAAGTCAGTATTGTTTCGGCATCCGGGTTGCCAGCTCGGCTCTAATTATTGCAGCCATGGCAGCCTACGTTCCTGCTGCATTCTGCAGCCTACCTGGCAACCTCTGGTCGGGGGAGGAGGGGGAGGGTACACACCGCTCAACAATATTTTGAAAGTGACTGCAGTACCAGTTTTGGCCATTTCTTACAGACGGCTCCTTTAAAGAAAATGATGTAAGAAATAATCTGGAAATATTGTGTCCAAGATGATTGTCTGACAAGTTATTGCTACCAACCAGCCACATTGTTAAAACTATAGATGAAGTGGATCATAACAATCATCATCCTGTTACAACACGATGTTAGGTGAGGAAACCTTCAATACTTGCTTTGATGTGGATGTTACTTTTACATGTGCTAAACTTAGGCCAAATCTAAAAATGCTTCCTTTCTGTCCTCAAATCTTATATAAGCACTTATTATCATTTTTCATCTGTCTATGCTCTTTAAAAATCTACATTTTTATACTGGATTTCTATCAGTTACAGATTTCGTGCTTCATTTTTTTGAAATGTCACTGGTATTTAATTACGTTCTAATCACATTTAAATCAGAAGCTAAAAAAGGTCACCGAGGATTGCTTATGACCTGGCAGCACAACAAACAATTTTTCCATCCTCATCAAAGAGTCACTGAAATTTACTTGAGAAATGTCATTCATAATTACCCTGCTGAATGAACCTTGCTAAGACCAGAAATGCTAGAAACTTTTCAGGGCATCATTTGGTGCAGCAAAATTAAACAGAACAAGCAATTTTGGAATTTATTGGGATGTTTGCTGGTCTATGGATGAGTTATGAATTATTCAATTCAATTCAATTTTATTTGTATAGCGTCTAATACAACAGATGTTGTCTCTAGACCAGGAGAAAAAAGTCGAAATGTTGAGAAAAAAGTCGAAATGTCGAGAAAAACATTTGAAATGTCGAGATTAATGTTGAGGTAAAATCTCGAGAAAAAAGTCGAAATGTTGAGAAAAAAGTCGAAATTTTCGAGAAAAAAGTCGAAATGTCAAGATAAATGTTGAAGTACAATCTTGAGAAAAAAGTCGAAATGTCGAGAAAAAAGTCAAAATTTTGAGAAAAAAGTCGAAATGTTGAGATTAAAAAGGGAAAAAAGAAAAACAGAGAAAAGAAGAAAAAAAAGAAAAAAAAAGGTCAAACATTTTTTGAAAACGCTCCAGGGAGCCACTAGGGCGGGGCTAAAGAGCTGCATGTGGCTCTAGAGCCGCAGGTTGGCGACCACTGCTCTAGACGCTTTCCAGAGACCCAGAAAATGAACATAAACCCCCGAGCAATTATTACATAAACAATGGCAGGTAAAAACTCCCCTAGTGGGAGAAAAGCCTTAAGCCAAATACTGGCAAGAAAAACTCCCCTTTAGGAGGGAAGAAACCTTGAGCAGGACCAGGCTCATTCAATGAACCTTGGTGATTTGGGCCAGTTAAATCCTGTTATAACGAACCGCTAATATTTCACAAGAACTTTACACAGAAATCTGCATAATTTAGAAACCGCGAACAAAAAGTAATCTATAGAAAGATAGGAGTAAGAATCACATGCTGTACAAGTATAAAAATTACCACTTTTGATCCAAAATGAGGGCATTGTAAAATAACATTGTAATGTGGTTCCATGATGAAACCTAACACGAAATACTGACATATTTGCAGTGACTTTTTGGAGAACAGAAACAGAAAACCGTCGAAAGGTTGGGGTTAATACTTACCTCGTGTGTTTAACCCATTTCCACAGTTTTCTCGCGATCCAGATAGTCCTCGTCTAACAGAATCAGGGACAAGGGTACAACTGTGCCACTTGTGTGTTCTCCACCTGCATTGAAACACACACACACACACACACACACACACACACACACACACACACACACACACACACACACACACACACACACACACACACACACACACACACACACACAATGTAGCAACGCTCCATTTTCACTTTTATCACATATAATAAACATTTATAGTAATAGAGAGGCTCCTTAGTTTCATAAGATAAGCATGTTAGTTTTGTCACAGATGATCTGGGCTACATGTTCCCAATTTGCAATGTTGTTGCAAGTATATAACAATTAACACAAGTACATATCATAATTTATGAACTTTAAAAAATAAGTAATTTCCATTTCAGTAAAACTGTTGGTGTTTTTTTTCTGCTGTATTACACTGCAATCAGGATGATGAGAGTCCTTGACTGTTGGATGTTTGACGTGACAATATTAAACCACATGCATATGTTACAACCTCAGTCACTTAATATTAAAATAAGTATTTTCCCATTGGTTTAGAATAGGAAATAATCTGAAAATCACACATCTTTATGCACAAACTTACTCGTGCTTCTCACATCTAAGCTTGGTTACACATATCAGCTATGTTACAACATTCAGGTGTTCAGCAGTAGTTTCCACATAACAGCTTTCATCTTGTAATTATACAGAGCTGGTGATTTAATATAACTTGCCTCTAGATAAGAAAGAAAAAAAAATGGTTCATTATAAATAGTGCTTTTTACCTATACACTGGACATTTATGAAGTGATTCACAGTCTCTCTCCTCATACAGTGTGTCTGGACATTCTTGACCTCCATTTGCAGGCCTGTGAATAATGGTTCTGTATCGAGACTGCTTGATGGCTGATGCACTTTCTGCTGAAAATGAAACACAATCTTAGCAAAAAAATAATTTTATGTACAGCAACAGAATAGTTGCATAGGTGAGTTTTTGTGAGCATTTTATAGAAAAATTAAATCAAACGGCACAGAACTGCTTGATGTTTGCCTTGGATCCTAAACGGATGCAGATTCAATATCACCAGTGCCGCTCTCTCCAACATCTCAAAAAGAAGACTATAAAATAAGTGCCTGCAAATCCATGTGAAGCTGAGGAGCACACCCTTGATGTTTGGGATGTCCTCCACTAAATTGCAGTGGGTTTTTGGACACACCACACTTGAATGCCTTCATTTAGCTCATGCAACAAGGTCCATTACACAAAAATAATTGAAAATATTGAAAATAGTGCAATTAAGAAAGTCACTACATTTTTACCAGGCCCAGTGGAAACAGCATGTTTACTGAGATGAGGTGTTTGCCATGAGGCAGTTCTTGTACAAACAGCCACATCTTGATTTCTAAAATACTGTAAAACAATCCACTTGCTGAAATCCATTAAATGTTTGCCTTTTCATGTGTTAGCTTAATAATGCATACTTACTAATGCATTGAACGTTAGAATTGTCTTTACCAGTGGACAAGGGTGGGGTAACTCAAAATATAACAACAACAATAATACTAATAATAATAATAATAATAATAATAATAATAATAATAATGAATGTATATGATTCATATTTTCAAGAAAAAAAACATTAGTATGGTACACATTTATGCACTTATACACTTCCTCTCATTTCTCTCATCTCATGATACCACTATGCATTAGGTATTCTCTAACACTTTTAATGGTGTGCATTTTAAAAGAGCAAAGGTTATAAAGATTATGCTAATGTATGCTTATCTAGTCTGGTTATCAGACAGACATTTGTTTTTAAAACAAGTTAATAAAAATGTATCAAGCAGGCTACCTGCAATGCAGGTTGATGGGCAGTCTGTCCATTCACTAAAGGGTGTCACTTCACAGTCTTTCTTGCAGGGAAGCAAACATGGTCGGGAGGTTTCTGGACGAGAAGACTCTGAACACCTAAATATACAGATATAAAAAGATCTTAAAGTCTTTCATCCTGATGGATAATAACTGTCATATTTCTCATTGGTAAAGATGACAAGGTGTTATAACAACTGTACCATCCCTGACATAACAACATTTCCCACGGAGGCATGAGTATATGTGCCATTGCCTGCATGGTAAGGGAAAACATTTTTACACTGATTCAGTTGTTTCCTAGGATACAAATATTGCTCTACAAAATGAATAATCCAGCTGTGGTGGAATCTGAGTTGGTACTGCAGTGTTATCTTATTTTGAAAGGCATTCAGAGCACACACAGGAAGTAGTCGTGTTTTGAGGTGATGTTTTGTAACTTGATCACGAGATGTCTGGTGTTAATAAAAGTTGAGATAAAGCTCTAAGAACTTGCTGCTGGAATCCTTAATGCATAATATGACACCAGCCACTTTTATTGTCATTACGATCATTCATCACTCAAAAAGCTATATCTTTGCAATAAAACAGAAATCCAGATAACCCAGAGAAAAAAAACCTACATGGGCACAGGCAGAGCAGGCAAACTCTCTTTGAACCACAAACATTTATTTAAGAATATTTCTAATATTTTGCATCACAAGAACACAAAGCACAAGGTCCATTGTAAATTAACACTTTTAAAATCCAACTATCTTAAAGTTGTCCTCATCAATACATATCTTTAGCCTATGTGCACAACAAGAAAAACACGTCATCAACATTGTTGCTCATAGTAATGTAACTCTTATACAGAGTTTACACTCCAGATCAAAACAAATCAGCAAAGCACCTAAATTCATATTTAAAACCCTCGTCATAGCCTCCCATTTTTTGCGTATGGTTCTTGTGGACATGACAGCTCAAATTTTAAACAACAAGATTTTGCAGTTTATGTGCTGCAGCATAAAATCATATCTATTCCCACTGCATTATGGAAAAAGGCCACGGGAGACGTCATATATTACAGTACTGCGAAAATGCACCATTGTGTGAGACTGAAACACTGTTCTGTCACATTTTCTATACAGGTATGTAATAGTCGCCAGACTAAATGAATGAATGGTGGTTTTCTTAAAAACCCGAATATGACCCAAACGCCAAACGGGTTAAAATTTGTTTTCTGTGCATGATCTGTTCGCAAGGAATCCTGGTCTTTTGAGTCCAGGAAGTTCTTATAAACACGGGGAAACGCAAGACGACGCCACACTTTTGGAATTAGGAGGAGACAAATAATTTTATAAATGTAATGAAGGATATGAACATTTTGGCATTTGTAGACGCTAGAAAGTACGGAGATAGCCAGATTTACAAGAAGGTGAGAGAAAAGTTGTGCGAAGCAGCATTTGTTTTGAATTTGGATACAGGAAGAAGAAGCGAGAATGACGGGAATTGCGTCATGATGTTCTCCGTGCGTCGCTGGTTTGATGGAGATATTCCAAATGATTAATTACCATGTATACAGGGATAAACCTGTTTGCTCACGCATGTAAACGGAATATTCCGAATGTTTCAGTAACCGAAATATTAGCAATAAGCCGAATTTTGACTGCATGTAAACGTAGTCAGAGTAGATCGACTAAGAGTTCAGGATTAGACTCAGAGTTTGTTGAACCTGCTTTGTGAAACGGACCCCTGGTGGTTAGAAGTCATTTGGGTGTTAAGTGTTTTGGCTTTTACTCTCTTCTCTTATTTCTCTCATATTTTCCTAATAACCCCCACACATGCACATGCACACTCTTATCTCGACCTCTGATTTCCTTCGTTTACACTAGCTGCAACGAAACCTCATTCGCCATTTTCAATACACACAGCATCTTGCCTGTTTACATCACGTGTATGAACAGCCACCTTGTTTCTCACAAACACACACACTCATGTATATAGCCTGATATTTCTGTTTCATGTTTAGTTAGTTGTTTGCTTATGTGTAGTTTAGATATCAGAACTTTATACCAAGTATTGTTTAACATTTCATCCTTGTGTAAATAAATTCTGATTCATTTGAATGAAAGACGATGTTTGTGTTTATTTTATGTAACATTTGCTGATTGCAAAGGTCTGTGCTGATTCCTTCCTTCTCCGATTGTGTGGTTTTGTTTGGTTATAAATTCCTGACATTCAGGTGGTGCCCACGTTTTGATGTATTCATTTTGATAATTTATTTACATTATTAATAACTGTCCCCAGACAATTGTTAACAATTATTAAAAACCCTGAAAAGGTACTCCCTTTGTTGCACAACACCTTGATTACGTCAATGAAATCATGCTGAAGAGGAACATTATTTGAATCAGGTACAGTATGATAAAGCAGGGAAACATCTAAAAAGCGCAGGACACCGGCCCTTGAGGACCAAGATTGCCTACCACTGATCTAAGTTATGCAGGGCAACAACCCTCGAGGCCTTAGACTGGGCAACATTGACAATTTTGAATTTTAAAAATCAGGAAAAGCATAACATGGGCCTTTAAAACACTGTGTTCACTGTGTATTGAATTTGATGATGCAATTGACCTCAACATTATACCTCATAGTACTGGGAAAAAAACCCACTTTTAAATGAAGATTGCAATGAGTGGACAAAGTTTCAATGCCGTACATCTCAGGACAGTAGTACTACTCCACTGTGATAAAAAGTGCCTCAAAAAAATCAGGCTGATCCAGCTCTGAGCATACAACAGAGCAAAACAGATTTAAGTATTTTATTTATTTTTTTATATTTTTATCCCGATTTTTTTCCCCATTTTATCACCCAGTGCTCCTACCTAGGTCATTCATGGGCATTGCCATCCTCTACCAACCCCGGGAGGGCCCTACACTGAGCTCAGTTCTCCTCCTTAACCTGATGAGTGAGCAGGTCACTTCTTTTCACCAGACAGGGTGGGGCTTCTTTGGCCGGACATAGCACATGGAAGGATCATGTTATTCCGGCCGGATCCTCACCACCCCATCTGGCGCCCGGCTGGCCAGAGGGGGCATGTATAGCCCAGGACTGTTGCATGTTTTTGTGAGGGTAGAGAACATTAGCTACACAAGGGAACAGGGGGAGAACATGCAAACTCCACACAGAAAGGCCCTTTCGCCAACCCCACCCAGGGTGTGGTTGGTGAAGTCATGGGGGAACTAACACGCACTCAGCGCACACAGCGTCCCTGGCAGGAATTGAACCCAGGACCTTCTTGCTGTGAGATGGCTGCACTACCAGCTGTGCCACAGTGCCCCTCAGATTTAAGTATTTTAAAGACATATAGCAATAGCAATACAAAAAAACAACTGTGTCCCAATTATACCATCCATCCATCCATCCATCCATCCATCCATCCATCCATCGTATTGTCTACCGCTTATCAGTTACTAGGTCGCTGGGGCAGCTGTCTTAGCAGAGATGCTCAGACTTCCTTCACCCCAGACACTTCCTCTAGCTCTTCCGAGGGGAGTCTCGGACTCCAAGAGACATCAGGCCAGCCGAGAGATATAGTGTCTCCAGCGTGGGTCTTCCCGGGGGTGTCCTCCCGGTGGGACATGCCTGGAACACCTCCCTAGGGAGGCGTCCAGGAGGATCCAATACAGATGCCCAAGCCACCTCAGCTGACACCCTGCGGAGGAAACTAATCTCTAAGGGAGCGTCCAGCCACCGGATGAAACTCATCTGGGCCGCTTGTATCCGTGATCTTGTCCTTTCGGTCATTACCCCAAGTTCATGACCATAGGTGAGGGTGGGAGCGTAGATGGACCGGTAAATCGAGAGCTTCGCCTTTCGACTCAGGTCTTTCTTCACCACGACGGTCCGGTACATCGACCGCATAACTGCGGACGCTGCACCAATCCATCAGTGAATCACACGCTCCATCTTGTGAGACAGTGAGAGACTTTTTCCCGACCCGAAGACGCAAGGAAGCTACCCTCTCGTTCACCGGGGTAAACTCCAACACATTGCGGCTGAGCTGGGGCTATAAACAAGCCAACACCAGCTCGCCGCCTCTCAACCCATACGCTTCTCCCTTTCCAGATTTATGTCAGTTCCTATGATGTCAGACATGAATGCACAGGCAAATGTGCCACGTCCACAAGCTTCTTACTTTACAGGTTGACGGCTCTACATTCTACATTACTTTCTGTTACGTCATACATACGCACGTTCTGGCTTTCGGTGGGCCTGAGAGCATTCAGGCTCAGTGCAGGTAAAAGAGACGTCGATGGCAGCGGCAACCCTCTCCTCTCCCTGTTTCGGAGGTGGTCCTGGACGCACCCCAGCCTGTTCTTGTTCCCTAGGTGGTCCCAGCCGCACCCGTCGCTGTTCCCGAGGTGGTCCCAGCCGCACCCGTCGCTGTTCCCGAGGTGGTCCCGGACACACCCCAGCCGGCACCGAGGACCCGGTGTCACCCAAAGCCGGGCACTCAGATTCAGTCTGTCCGGAAGCCGGCTCCTCGGATTCTGTGTCCCCCGAAGCCGGCCCCTCAGATTTTGTGTCACCAGAAGCCGGCCCCTCAGATTCTGTTTCCTCCAAAGCTGGCCCCTCAGATTCTGTGCCCCCCGAAGCCGGCCCCTCAGATTCTGTGTCCCCTGAAGCTGCCCCCTAGGATTCTGTGTCCCCCGAAGCCGGACCCTAGGATTCTACCTGCGCCCCAGCCTGAACTGTCTCGCCGGTCTGCCCGGCCCCGAGGACGGCCCCCTGAACTGTCTCGCCGGTCTGCACGGCCCTGAGGATGGCCCCCTGAACTGTCTTGCGGTCTGCCCGGCCCCGAGGACGCCCCCCTGAACTGTCTCGCCGGTCTGCTTGGCCCCGAGGACGCCCCCTGAACTGTCTAGCCGGTCTGCCCGGCCCCGAGGACGCCCCCCTGAACGGTCTCGCCGGTCTGCTCGGCCCCGAGTACGCCCCCCTGAACTGTCTCGCCGGTCTGCCCGGCCCCGAGGACGCCCCCGTGAACTGTCTCGCCAGTCTGCTCGGCCCCAAGGACGCCCCCCCTGAACTGTCTCGCCGGTTTGCCCGGCCCCGAGGACGCCCCCCTGAACTTTCTCGCCGGTCTGCCCGGCCTAGTGCCCAGGCCCCCTGAGTTCTAACTATGTGTTGGCCATCATTGGAAAGGTCTTGACTTGGAGAGTAACATATGCCAATATGTAATCGATATTACATGGTTTCTGCTTTGACATACTGACCTTTGAACTCTAGTGCATGTTTGAAGGCTTATAATTCAGCAACAAAAGGGGCTACAGACATCGGACTAAGTGTTATAGAAAGCTCTTGACCTTAGCTATCATATGTCAACATATGACAGATGGGGGGGGGGGGTGCTGTCATATAGGCAAAATAGGGTTAAATTAATATATATATATATTAGGGATGCCCCGATACAGATACGGGTATCGGTATCGGGGCCGATACTGCCCTCATATACTCGTACTCGTACTCGCAAAAATTCTCCAATACCTTGTAGTTACTGGTTAGCGCCGCTAGGGGGAGAGTTTGAGCCGCCCCGCGGCTCCCCAGGCCTGGCAGCCTGGCTGAGCAGCAGCTCTGTGGCTGTAGCCAGCTGTTCCATGGTTCAGTAAATTCTATCTTCCTTAATCATACAAACTGGACAAACCTTACTCACAGGGAACTTTATTAAACACTCCACGTAACTCACAGTACATAAAGAATCCCATTGTTACATTCCGGTTAGCCGCGTTAGCCGGTTAGCTGCGTTAGCCGTTTAGCCGTGTTAGCCGCGCCGACAGCCTGCAGTCTGCCTTGCTCCTGTCGTCGTCCCTTATTTTGAAATATGTCCACCCTTCTGACATCCTGCTTACATTAATTGTCACTATCTTGCCTGAAACGGCACTGCCAGTCTCACCCACGGGTATCACTCTATATAACCGGACTGTAACAATGGGATTGTTTATGTTCTTCTTCTTCTCTGTTTTATTGGCGGATCGCAACCAACTTTAAGGAGCATACTGCCACCTACTGTACAAGAGTGTGTAACATCATTTCATTTAGCCTGTTTTTTAAATTCTATTTGATTGTTTATGTTGTTTCCAGAGGTGGTTAGAGTAGCCAAAAATTGTACTCAAGTAAAAGTACTGTTACTTCAGAATAATATGACTAAAGTAGAAGTAAAAAGTAGTCATCCAAATAATTACTTGAGTAAAAGTAAAAAAGTACTTGGTGAAAAAACTACTCAAGTATTGAGTAACTGTTGAGTAACGTCTGATTTATTTTTTTAACACAACCATTAAAACAGACAAAAGTACAAAATAATCATCTTCAGGCAAATTAAATCAATAAAATAAATAAAAAATAAAAAGTAGCTAAATTAAATTAAATTAATCTTAAAGTAAATTCAAGTACCTTAATAAATAATAAAATAATAACAGAATAAAAATAAATAAATTAAGCTCAAGTAACACAAAATTTCAAGCCTTTGTACTTTTCTTTTTTAACCAGGCAGAACTAGAACAAACATGAACTCATAGAAACTCTGTGTGTGTTTGAGTCTGTGTAAATGTGACAAAACATGCAAAAACAAACATTTTTCCCAAATAATCACTCAGTGATGTCATGAGATTGACGCGTACGTGGATAAAAGGGATAAAAGAAAAGTAACAGCTCAACGTAGCCTAATGTAGCGGAGTAAGAGGAACAGTTTCTTCTTCACAAATCTACTCAAGTAAAAGTAAAAAGTATAGTGATTCAAAACTACTCCTAAAAGAACAACATTTCCCAAAAAAACAAGTAAATGTAAGGGAGTAAATGTAACTCGTTACTACCCAACTCTGGTTGTTTCACACGGACGGTGAAGCACCGCACATGCGCAGTTGATGTACCTGCGATGAGACTAAAGCGCGGAGGAAAGCCCCGCTGGCCGAGTTTTGTTTACAATTGAATCTCTGTTGCGAATAAAACCTGTCTTCATTGCATTTTTCATTGCATTTTTAGCCTAGTTATTTTTGTGGTAGAAGTATCGGATCGGTACTTGGTATCGGCGAGTACACAAATTAAAATACTCGTACTCGTACTCGGTGTGAAAAAAATGGTATCGGGACATCCCTAATATATATATATATATATATATATATATATATATATATATATATATATATATATATATATATATATATATATATATATATATGTAACTAACAAACCAAACTATAGGTTCAATGTATATTTCTTGCTAGAAATATGATCAAAACGCTTTTATATGTCTAAACTACCTTAAAATAATGCATTTTCCACTGAGAAAGACAAGGATGGCTGCCATGTTTTTATTTTTACAAGGCAGCTGCGGGCAGTCACATGACTTTTCCGCAGGCCATTAGAAAATAATCGGAAAAAAAACATGAACATGTTACGATATATATATATATATATATATATATATATATATATATATATATATATATATATATATATATATATATATATATATATATATATATGTGGACCACCATTGCTATTTCACATTTTGATATGTAAATGGGTCGGCCATATACCTCCTGCAGGGGGTGCTTTACGACTTTGACTTGCAAACCCCCTGTGTGTTTCTTTTTGTTTGGCTCATGCATTGGAATATGTGCTGCCACTGCCATGCACATAATTATGCTTCAGCACAAGTGGACAGGAGACATAAACCCAGCCTTCCCTTTACCACGTGTATACTAGAGGCACAGTAACACAAAAGAGCAGTTGTGGGAATATTATGTTATTTTCCCATTATACAAACTGAATGCATTTTTTGATTTAAATTAAAGTTTAACATAAAAAAGAAACAATTTTGTTTCTTTAATGAACTTGTCCAATCCATTAGGACACATTAATAACCAAATATGGCGTAGTTTGGACAGAACATATTTGTTTTCAGTAGAATAAATCCATTAACTTGCATGCCATTCAAAGTTAAAATCATATTTGAAGAAGAACAAGATGCAGGCCCCTTTCAATGAACACTGCAGTAATCTGAATGGGAATGAAGTGATTGAATTCACAGCATACTGTACAGGCAAAATCTGTTGGTGGAGTAGCAGTGACAGCTTTCATTAGTATTTCTGTTGGAAGACAGGTCAACCATTAAAAAGGGCTCTACATGATCAATTTTATAGTCCTTTTGATGATATATTGAGCTAAAGAAGGGCAAACGTTGTGAATTATTTATAAATCTGTCTTTCTGGTGAGAGTTTTAACATCATTATAGTGACAGCACAAAGGACCTCAGCAGTGTTTGATATCTTATTAGGGAAAGAGGAGAATAATGGATGAACAGAAGCAATATGAATCTTTGTTTTACCCAATAAAGACAGATATTAAAGGCGTAGACAAAAAGCATAACGGTAGACCTGCATAAAAGTCCTGGGAGATCATTTAGGTAAAACTTTCCTTGATAATCTTTGAATAGTACAGTAATACGCTACATCTTCAAACAAAGCAATTTAGAAAAATGAGATTGGATTTTCAAATAACAGGAACCTAATTACAACTCTAACCCTTCAGCCATAATTCAATTTTCTGGAATGTAACGGTACGGAAAACAGCCCCAATCCTAAAGGATTACCCTCCCTAATCAATAGTATCTCTCTCTCTCTCTCTCTCTCTCTCTCTCTCTCTCTCTCTCTCTCTCTCTCTCTCTCTCTCTCTCTCTCTCTCTCTCTCTCTCTCTCTCTCTCTCTCTCTCTCTCTCTCTCTCTATATATATATATATATACCTTTCACCCTTTAAATAGTCAGACTGAATAATTGCAGTCTGACTGGTAGTACCCATCAGTAGATGGGTACACTGTGGTCATAAAGGGATGGACATAGTCAGCAACAACACTCAGGTAGGTAGTGGCGTTGACATGATGCTCAATTCGTTCTAATGGGCCCAAAGTTTACCAGTAAAGTATCCCCCACACCATTACACCACCACCACCAGCAGCCTGAACCGTTGATACAAGGCAGGATCCATGCTTTCATGTTGTTGACGCCAAATTCTGACCCTGTAATCCAAATGTGGCAGCAGAAATGGAGACTCATCAGACCAGGCAACATTTTTCCAATCATCTGTTGTCCAATTATGGAGAGCCTGTGCGAATTGTAGGCTCAGTTTCCTGTTCTTAGCTGACAGGAGTGGTACCCGATGTGGTCTTCTGCTGCTGTAGCAAATCCACCTAAAGGTTGGATTTGCTGTTCTGCATATCTTGGTTGTAACGAGTGGTTTTTTAAGTTACTGTTCCCTTTCTATCAGCTGGCTGTTCTCCTCTGACCTCTGGCATCAAAACGGCATTTGCGCCCACAGAACTGGCGTTCACTGGATATTTTCTCATATCTTTTCAAGATCATTTTCTGTAAACCCTAGAGATGATTGTACGTGAAAATCCCAGTAGATCAGCAGTTTCTGAAATACTGAGACCAGCTTGTCTGGCACCAACAACCATGCCACGTTCAAAGTCACTTAAATCACTTTTCGTCCCCATTCTTATGCTCGGTTTGAGCTGCAGCAGATCATCTGGACCATGTCTACATGCCTAAATGCATTGAGTTTCTGCCATGTGATTGGCTGATTAGAATTTTGCATTAACAATCTGTTAGACAAGTGTACCTAATAAAGTGGCCAGCAAGTAAGTAAGTAGATAGATAGATAGATAGATAGATAGATAGATAGATAGATAGATAGATAGATAGATAGATAGATAGATAGATAGATAGATAGATAGATAGATAGATAGATAGATAGATAGATAGATAGATAGATAGATAGATAGATAGATAGATAGATAGATAGATAGATAGATAGATAGATAGGTGTGAAACATTTTGAGCATATGAAATGTGACAACAATGCATAGCATGCAATGACGAAAAAAGGCTGCATTACATAGTTCAATTCAATTCAATTTTATTTATATAGCGTCTAATACAACAGATGTTGTCTCTAGACGCTAGTTAATACCATGTACCTTTTATTCGTGACAGGACCAGCATGCATCTTCACGCAGCTGATTTTACGGCTCTGTACACCAACAGCACAGGAAGACGTCCCATTGTTGAAGCTTGTTCCATATAAATCAGCGGAGGTATCTTCCATACAGGGACCCCATGCGGACGCCTCCCAGTAGAATATTGTGCAAGGATGGTCATTGCAGATTCGCCATTCCTCCAAGGTTGTAGCTGGTGGACAAGCTTTCCCCTCTGGATGTAAATATATAAGACAGACTTTGAAACACTCAAATTAATTTAAGGTTAACAACAATTAATCTAAAAGATGAAATCCCTAAGTAGTATGGTTCAATTTTTTTGTGTGCTTTTAAGCAAACCAAACTTGTAACATTCCAGCAAACCAACTGTATTTCCTGAGAACATGCGATTTTCACGAAAAACACGATCGATCCACCAAGTGCTATATATTGGAATTGAATGAACATTTCTGTCCCTGCCTCTTTCCTCCCACGTCTCCTCTCCCAAAACATCTGAAATGAGTGAAAGAAGTGGATGATAAAATGAAGAAAAAAATTAATAGGATGAGGTCTGAAGTTTCAGCAATCCAACGCTTACAATGAAGCCATGCATCTACTCTCTGGGGGGTTTAACAACCATTCATACCTTGATTAATGTGACCAAAACATCTCCTATGTTTACCAGGTTAACAAAGCACAGTGATTGAAGAACTCTAACCCTAAGGACCTAAAAGGGGAACGAGTGGGTCATTTACGACGTGACTTACAATTATGAATTACCCAACCACAACTTATAAGTCTGAAACTCTGCACCAGTCAGTTATTACTAAAAGAGCTTTTCAGATGTACTTCTTTCTTGGCTCTCAACAGATATAATACCTTTGTATCTGTGGTCCTTCTAAGTTGTTCTCAAATATTGTGCCAAAGGGCTTAGTCTCAGATCGGGAATGTCTTGCATTCCAGCAGACAAACAGTAATAGAAACAACAAGTGATTCAACAAGACAAAACACTCTCAATACATCATATAAGATAATAAATTCCAAAAATATGTCACAGTCCGAAATGTTAGCACATACAATATAAACACTGTACACTGACTGCAGTATATTGACTTCATCTTTGAGTACATATAATTTAGACTATTTGAGTTTAGAGTTTTAAGCCCGCACTCATGCCCCCAAAAATTGCCTTTGTCAAAGGGATATGATCCTTGAATTTCACCTCCCAGGATCAAACGGGGGAAGTTTTTACAGAGTTTATGTCATACACATGTGGCGGTTTTATGCACATTAAGTACAAATCTCAGGCAGATTTGATGAAGCAAAGCATAATTACAGGTCATAATTTGGCAAAAATTGTCATATCCCCTTGTTCAGAATGGAAGCCTCATTAGCGCATATATTTTGGGTCAGATTGGAGAAGGTATGTGCAAGTTAGTGAGTTCTCTTAAATTTAACAGGTCCTCATGTATCCATTTTGATATCAGTTGTAGTGGCAAAAGAGGCAGAGACTAGGGCTGGGCGATATGATCTCAAATCATTATCACCATAAATTGGGCAGTTTTACCTCGATAGGGATAAATGTACGATAACCCTTAACCGGCAACCAAAAAAATCAATTTTCAGAATGTCTGATTGGTCGGTAACTCCAGACAGCTGCTCTGAGTTGAGAGCTCAGCGTGAAGTAGTGTGCCTTGACTCGTTTTTAAGATGGGCTGTTGGCCCATCTCGCCGGCCTGGGATAGGTGGGTCGGGATACCCGGGCCTGGCGGGGCTCACCGTGCAGCCTGGGGTGCCTTCTGGTGGTGCTGGACCCCCCCGGGGAGGGGGAAACGGTGCGTGATTGTGTGTCTGTGTCGGTGAGAATGCGGTGTGGAAGGGTCCTGCCATGGAGGATTTGAGCCTCCATTGGCAGGACAACAAAACTTACAGTTTTTCACAATTGTTTAAACACATTTATTGGAACATCAGACACAATGTGCACAACCTGAAACTAATTTTTCAGGTGGCTGAACCAATCCTGCTGAACTCCAAGCACATTTACTGCTCTAAACTCAAATTCCCATTCCCTACCACACATTTCTCACAACACTACACACAATTCCCAATACCCTGCACACTCTTCCTGAATTCCCTCTCTTGCTGATCACACAGAACACACAGTCAGTCACATTTCTAAACTCCAAAGGCTGTTGTGCAATATGCAATCAGCAATTTGCCATTGAATTCATATTCATTGATGAAGCGGGGTTCAACCTTGTAAAAAGAAGGCGCCGAGGGAGGAATATCATCGGCCAGCGTGCCATCACAGAGGTCCCTGGCCAGCGTGGAGGGAACATAACAATGTGTGCTGCCATCAATCACCACGGCGTCCTCCATCACCATGCCACCCTTGGCCTCTACAACCCTGCACTTCTTCTAGCATTCCTGGACCAGCTCTACAATATCATTGTCCAGCCAGACCAGATGGAGGACACAGAGGTGGTCAGGTTCGTTGTTATCTGGGACAATGTCAGTTTCCACCGGGCTGCTCTGGTCCGTGACTGGTTCACGGTCCATCCAGAAGTTGATGTCCTATATCTCCCTCCATACTTTCCCTTCCTCAACCCAATTGAGGAGTTTTTCTCTGCCTGGAGATGGAAGGTATATGAGAGAAATCCTCAGACACGGATCCCACTGCTGCAGGCCACGGAGGACACTTGTGGCGATGTCACTGCTGAGGCCTGTCAAGGCTTCATGCGGCGTTGTAGGAGATTGTTCCCCCGCTGCTTGGCCAGGGAGAACATCGACGTGGACGAGGTCCTGTGGCCAGCCAGGGATGAAAGGCAGGATGCAGCCTAATACTTTTGTTCTGTTTCTATTTTCTGTCAAGTTTTTATCCACAGCTTGCTGTGATGTCCAGTGGACTGCCCATTTTGAGTCCAAATACTGTACTGTAAAAATATTATTTGTTGTTACAGTAAAGAATTGTGTGTTTTCTATTTGAGTAGCCTATACATAAGAATACTATATGGTGATAAATTACATCCAACAGCTGAAGGTGAAACACTGAACATACAAATGCATGATTCTACTGAGGCATTCATTCATTCATTCATATAGTGTTTTCCATCCATACTATAGTGTCTTCCATTCTGCACATCAGTGTTCAGTGGGTGCTTAGAAACGTCTACTCAAATGATGTATGTGTTTGACATTTGAGAAGGAAGTAGCATTTAGTGAAGAGTTAACACTGTTTTGAAGGTAGAGTGTGCTTTTGCAAGAGAAGTGTAGGATTTTGCATTTTGTGTGTGAGTTTTTTAATTTTTGTTTAGAGTTTTGAGAAAGTGAGGTAGTATATCAGGAAATGTGTTTAAACAATGAAAAACTGTAATAATGTATCAATATTATATTATACAAAGATGGTTATTATTATTATTATTATTATTATTGGTATTATTATTATGTATAGTATATCTTATTATTAGTATAGGTATCGGATAGGTGAATGGATGAATGAATGGGATGCCTGGGTCTGGGGCCCTCCGTTGTTGGGCCTGCGCGGGTGTCGCCCTGTTGGGGGGGTTCCCTCTCTCCAGGCCCGTCTCCGGTCCCCCCCGCTGCCTCCGCGGCCGGGCGCCCCTCTGGTCTTGGAGGGCCACTTTCGTGGGGGCGGGTGCACCTGCCCGCGTCGGCGGCCGGGGCGGCTCTGTCTCTCCTGGCAGGCTGGCCCCCTGCCGGGTGGGGGTCGTTGGCCTGGAGGGCGAGGGCGTTGGGGTTAGGTAGCGGTAGCGGTAGCTTAGCTCAGACTGCGATCAGATCTCAAGATTTGGGTCGATTGCTGTTCGTGTTTTGGTCGGCTCCGTGCCGGTTTCGTGTTTTGTTTGTGGCTTTTTGTTGCAGATTTCCAGTGCTTGACGCGTGTCTCCGTATGTTCCTGCTTCCTGGATTGGCAGTGGATGTCGTCACCCCCGCCCCACCCCCCCCCAAAAATAAAAAAATCACTGGGTTTGTATGTGTATATTTATGTATGTGAATGCATATGTATGCGTATATATGTATATATATTAAATATAGTAATAATGCACATATACCTTTGGTTTCTACCGTCATGGTATCAATCATTAATATGTGTGCAGACAAGGTAGAAAAAACAAAAAAACTGCATTAAACCAATGCAGAGCCTACGCCGTTGCCGTGATGCTGTCGTGAACCCTTCGGACTTCTCCGTCACTCCATTTCGCCGCGGTGCAATACCCCCCCAGAGCGCTAGTTGATACTTTGTTTAGCTTCTGGTTTTTCACGGTCACAGTGAATCAAAGAGATAAGGACAACTGTTCCTGTAGTTTCTTGTGCCGGCCCCCTATTTTCTCTTTTGTGCATGTTTGCAGGCTGGAGCCTCGGGAGCTGCGTTCTGGCCTGTGTCCCCCCCCCCCCCCCCCCCCCCATCCCCGGTCATCCCGTCGCTGCTTCCACCTGCCTACGTAGATGTCTGCTGTTGCTGCTTCCGCCTGCTTGCACCCCCCCCCCCCACCTTTTTGGGAGGCGCACGTCAGGCTACTGCGTAGGCTACGGAGAGACTCCCGCGTAGCCGCGTCTACGGCGTAGACTCTGCGTTGATTTAACGCAGAACCATAATTCATCCTTAAGGCTTGTCAAGCCACATTGTCATGGGAAGCTCCAGCCCCTACCCCCTACAGGGCTTTGAACTGGACTCAAGACCTTTGTTGTGACTCCAGCTTCCTACCCCACGTGAAGGTCCTGACACCTCGGAAGTTGGCTCAAACAGACAACTGGACTCAACACCTTTTGTTGTGACTCCAGCTTCCTACCCCACGTGAAGGTCCCGACACCTCGGAAGTTGGCTCAAACAGACAACTGGACTCAACACCTTTTGTTGTGACTCCAGCTTCCTACCCCACGTGAAGGTCCCGACACCTCGGAAGTTGGTTCAAACAGATTTGAATCACGAGAGCACCCTATGGGGTGATTTGGAGGTCTGTGACAGTCATGCCAAATGTCTGATAATGACATTTGGCCCGAGTCACATCCGACTGTAAATTACTTTTTGTCTCTCGCCTGATTCGTGTATTCCTGCATTCTGTTGTTTGTTTTTGTATAAGAAGCTTGTTTCAAAACCACTCGAGGTCAGCCCACCGAACGAGACACTGTGTCTGTGTCAGTCTGCTGAACGCCGGCTAAATAAAATCTCTATTCCCACAGCGGACTTCTGAACTGGACTTTGTAATATTCTTCAACAATTTGGTGCTTGTGACCCGGATAACAATAGACTTTCAATGGTAACTCCTTTTTACAGACCAACGACACAACCAGCGACTTCTATCTAAATTAAATCAGAGGTAAGGGGTCCATTTTCAAAATCCCAAATGATTGTTTCTGGGCTGTTGTCGAAAGTCTGTGAACTGGAGTGCCAGAGAAAGTTGACGTTATCCTGAAATTTAGGTAAGTCCGCTGTGTGGTTGTGAGGGTTATTTTTTTTTATTTTGTGTTATTGGGAACGTTATTGTAGAGATGTTTTTAGGAATGCTGGCAATTTCATAACACTTGAATTTGATTGTGTTGTGAGAATGTTCTGCTTCTCCTGCCTTAAGAATCTGACTCGCTCTGTTAAAAAAAAGGTTTCATATCTCGGGTAACATTAAAGAGAGAAATGGCCAAGAGCGCCATGGTTGGTCTGTGTACCAATAAAAAGATAGTCCAGGGGGACTATTCTTATGCATATGCAGGACATGGGATCCGTAAGTGTTGGAACACTGATATATTTGTGAGAAATAGACATACTGTATGTAGAGGAACTGTTTTTTTTTTTTTAATTTTATAAGTGGGGATGACACGCTCTCCCAAATGGGGTATATTTCATTTCTGCAAGAATCGACTCGCTCTTCTTTGCATCAACAGGAATGATTTGTATGCTCAAGTAGACTGATAGTTGGAAAGTTTTTGGGAAGTTTTTCAGTTCTTTAAATACATGTATGGTAATCACGGTACCGATAGTTTTATTTGTTAGTTTTGTTTGTTACTTAGTTAGTATTAAATATTGTTAAAATAACTAAAAAGCACTTCAAACTCCCTCAGATTTTTGGAGGGATGAAAGTAGACGCCGTAATGCAGAATCCCAAGTAGCTTCGCTACTTCGCTACTGATCAAAATAAAAAGCTGATGGCTCTACTAAGGAAGGATTTAAAAACACAACGCAGACAAAAATGAAATTAGAGAACCAGTTAAATGATAAAATCAAAACCTTTATCCGGTGAAACTGATTAAAGAATCAAATGACGATGACACTTCTGATGACGACTGGATTTTACAAAAATCCAAGATCTGTTGCCTACAAAATTTGGAGCCAAATAATAGTAAGAGATTTTAAATGAATAAACAAAAATGGCTAGAGGAAACAGCTGTTAAACTAACTTTGCCACATAATTTGAAAAGTAAAGTACTTGATGCGCAAAGTACTTGATGCTTGTAGAATTCCCTTTAATCCCACAGCTGTTGCCAAAATCACACCGAGCAAGCTCAGACCTTTTATAATATTCATTGCCTTAACAGTTCAAAGGGAAGTAGATGACAATCCCAGGGAACTTTATGCTAAAATAATGTTGACAGCAAAAGAGAATTGTGGTCTGTCACGAGATCAGATTGATGGATTCCCTCCAGGGTACATGCAAAATATATATTTGCTAATTGCCCTCAACAAAGAGTAGGGCTGGATAACGCAAAAAAAAGAATCTGAAATGTATGAAAATACTAATGTCTTTTTCAAAAGTGTTTCCTACACAGGTTGAGCGCTGAGAGGAGGCGCAGAGGAACCAGCCAATGATCGGCTCCCATTGTGGTGAGCCAAATCAGAGCATCCCAATTTACATAATCTTATCCTGCCTATGGTAACTTCATCGTGTAAGTGCATGGAAATCTGTCTGTGGCCTACTATAACGTCTCTGAATGCATGTATAACTAATCTCTAACTAGAGGTGTCAAGTAACGAAGTACAAATACCTCATTACCTTACTTAAGTAGAACTTTTGGTTGTGTATGCTTCACTGGAGTAATTATTTTTCAGACGGTTTTTACTTTTACTCCTTACATTTTCACGCAATTATCTTTACTTTTTACTCCTTACGTTTTAAAAACAGCCTTACTCTATTTCATTTCGGCCTTTAAAAAAACTATCCAGTTAAATTGTGCCATCCGGATAGAGTGAATTTGGTTGTGGTTGGATGAGAAGTATAAACATATTTGGTTTGTACGTGTCTGGTCTCTGAAACACATGTTAATGCTCAATAATGCACATATATGGTTCTTTAATATATTTGCATTATACTAAGATGCATTCATTTTCAATGGCTTTTAGCCTTAATGGTTTTTCCCCGCTTATATTACTTTTACTTGAGAAAAAAAATAAATAAAACATTTTGAGTTGATACTTCAACTTCTACAGGAGTATTTTTGAACTCTAATATCTATACTTCTACCTGAGTAATGAATGTGAATACTTTTGACACCTCTGTCTTTAACACTCGTCCTGACCTTTCCTGTTTTCCTCACTGACGGCTCTGCTTATAAAAATGGAATACCATACGCAGGTTATACAATTTGTGATAATTCTTAATTGTTGAAAGCGCCCTCCTCCTCCAGCTCCACCCAAGTAGATGAAACTATATATACTGATCAAAAGGTAAAACTGTTACAATCTATACAGATTCCAGATATGCTTTTGGTTGTGTATATTGTATTTTATAGATTTTATATATTGTGGGCGAACCGAGGATTTATCTCATCCTCGGAGATAAATGTGGTTAATTGATTGGTGAACTGTTACAAGCCTGTCAACTACCTTCATCTATTGCTTTGTTAAATGTGAAGCCCACACCCAGTCCAACCCTGTTTTCACTAGGCAATGCTTCAGCTGACCATGCAGCAAAAGAAACTGCCAAATTTGGCTTATCTGTCTATGTAAAACTTTGCCCTTCTATACCCGCTAACGACCTGGTTTCTCCTAATGATGTAGCCCTCCTACAAGAAGACTACTGAGGTGAAGAAAAAAACGGATTGTAGCATTCCCATGGTTGTAAAAATGTAAATAATTATGGGTCAGCAACGACGGCCGCGTTGTTGCACCCACATCCTTGTACCCGTGAATAGCTGATCACAGTTAGCAATCACAGATGAGCAAAAGGGGGAATGTGTCAGATAGTGTTGAAAGACTGATAAGCGCCAAGATTTGCATCCTATAAAAATATTGCAACACTTGTCCCCACCGTGACTTTTTTTTGAAGCTCTGCAAATAGACATTATGTGAGGGATATGAAATTATTCTTGTATGAAAATGTTCATGTATGAAAATGTTTTTGTATGTGCAGAGAATTTTAAACTGGACTTAAATGGACAATGTTGACACCTGTTAACACAAAACTCACGCCTCATGAAAGGATTATGGGTAGACCTATGACCATACCAAGCAATTCAGTTCTGTATATATGAAGAAGATGGACTTCCATGCCATGGATGAATCCATGATATAATTCTGTTGTACTCTAAACTTCTGCTGTTCAGTCAATCCACAGAAAAGTAAAAGCTGTCCAGTCTCTTCCTAGTGGCAAACCATGCCACAACCCGGAGACTGGGTTTGTGTCGGAGAGGGCCTCGCTGGTCCAGGGCTCAGCACGTCCTGCACCACCGACACTCAAGGGTGGGGGGAGCTGGCCTGGTTCCACGCGTCCCACTGCGGGAGCACAGCTCCTCGACCATGCACCGGAGACCGGCCGATTCCTTCTTCTTTTTGTGGCGCCTCGTTGGAGCCATTGAGGGGAGCAACGCGGGCAGGGAAAGCCCAGCTCCAACACCCAGGACCTCCACGACTGGTGGAGGAGCGGAGGAGCAGAGGAGCAGCGCAGGCCCCGCAGACCCCCACAAGCGAGACAATTATGGTGTAGCATCGAGATGTGACTCCACATGCTCTCCTTCTGAAGAACCGCTTGTTAAGCCTGGAACAAGCCCAAAAATCCACTGCCCGATTCCATTGAGGATTATAGCTACCTTGCTACAATGGTTAATCGCTGTTCCATACCTCTACCAAAAGGTGTTTACTGGATTTGTGGCATGAAGGCTTACGAATATCTTCCAAACGATTGGTCTGGTATATGTGGTCTGGGCCATGTGGTACCAACCATGAGAATCGTCGCTGTACCACCGAAAGTTCGCATTGTTAAAAGAGAATTGTACACACACACCCAAACACCATGGACAAGATTTTTTGGTGCCCTCGTTCCAAATTACGGAGTCATGGCAGCTTTGGATCAGATAAGGGATCTATCTCATGCAGTTGAAGACTTAGCAAATACCACAGCAAAGGGCATGTCTATGCTCTCACAAGAGATGACTGCTGTAAGGATGATGGCCTTGCAAAATCGTGCTGCATTGGACTACTTATTAGCTTCTCAAGGGGGAACTTGTGCTGTGATTAAAACTGAATGCTGTACCTTTATACCTAACCACAATGCCACCATCCCAGAAATAACAGATCACTTGAAAAACATTGCTAACACATTACATACACCTGTCACGACTAGTTTGTTTGGTTGGTTTAGAGAACAGTTAGGACACGTTGGTTACTTGATATTTGAATTTGCTTTATTGGGGTTTGTACTCCTAATTGTTATTTGGCTTCTGATTACATGTCTAAGGTTCACTTGCAAAATATGTATGGCTCAAACTACTACTACAATCATGTACTCCACTGTAATTCCACCTCTACCGTCAGTGGAGGAGGAAAATTCAGACTTTCTGTTCAAAATTGGGATTGACTGTACTTAAGTGAAAAAAAGAAAAAAAAAAAAATTGTGAATTGTCGAGCCACATTGTCATGGGAAGCTCCAGCCCCTACCCCCTACAGGGCTTTGAACTGGACTCAAGACCTTTGTTGTGACTCCAGCTTCCTACCCCATGTGAAGGTCCCGACACCTCGGAAGTTGGCTCAAACAGACAACTGGACTCAACACCTTTTGTTGTGACTCCAGCTTCCTACCCCACGTGAAGGTCCCGACACCTCGGAAGTTGGCTCAAACAGACAACTGGACTCAACACCTTTTGTTGTGACTCCAGCTTCCTACCCCACGTGAAGGTCCCGACACCTCGGAAGTTGGTTCAAACAGATTTGAATCACGAGAGCACCCTATGGGGTGATTTGGAGGTCTGTGACAGTCATGCCAAATGTCTGATAATGACATTTGGCCCGAGTCACATCCGACTGTAAATTACTTTTTGTCTCTCGCCTGATTCGTGTATTCCTGCATTCTGTTGTTTGTTTTTGTATAAGAAGCTTGTTTCAAAACCACTCGAGGTCAGCCCACCGAACGAGACACTGTGTCTGTGTCGGTCTGCTGAACGCCGGCTAAATAAAATCTCTATTCCCACAGCGGACTTCTGAACTGGACTTTGTAATATTCTTCAACAGGCTACATGTATTCCGCGACTCAAGTAAAGTGGCTTAATTCAATTCAATTGTATTTGTATAGCGTCTAAATCAACAAAAGTTGTCTCTAGGCGCTTTCCAGAGACCAAGAACATGTCCTGTCCTGTCCTGTCCTGTCCTGTCCCTTAGATTAGAATCTGTTGGGGCGCAGCAGCGGATCTCCGAACCACAGCTTCCCATTCCTCTCTATCTTCAGCTTTCTGTAAGGTGTCGCTCAGCTCAAGTCCCGTCCATTCTTTTATGTTATCTTCCCAGCGTTTCTTCTGCCTCCCTCTCCTTCTGCCCCCATTTACGGTACCCTGCATGATGGTCTTGGCAAGGCCAGATGAGCGAGTAGTGTGCCCATACCACCTCAGTTTCCGTTGTCGAACGACCGTCAGAAGGTCAACATGTGGTCCAATGGCATTTTCGATTCTTCCTCTCACTTCTTAATTTGTGATATGATCTTTATATGAGATACCAAGTAGTCTTCTATAGCACCTCATTTCCATGGCTGTGATTCTTCTTTCCGTATCAGCACTTACAGGCATAGAGAAAAATTGACACGACCAAAGAACGTAGCAGAACATGAACCCTGAGCAATTATTACATAAACAATGGCAGGTGAAAACTCCCCTAGTGGGAGAAAAACCTTAAGCCAAACAGTGGCAAGGAACAACTCCCCTTTAGGAGGGAAGAAACCTTGAGCACGAACAGGCTCATAAGGGGGGACCCTCCTGCCTGACGTCAGCACACAGCAGACATCTATACAGGCATGTGGAAGCAGCGATGGACAAAAATGATGGCTATGAGATACTTATAATAAATAAAAATGGAAAAGGATAAGAGAGGAATGGAAGAGGAGAGGAGAAGAAGGGTGAGGGGCACCGCCCAGTGGATCGTGTCGGTGCCCCCTGCAGCATAGGTCTATAGCAGCATATCTACCATGAAGCTATTTTTAAGACTAACTATTATAGTCTTGGTCTATTAAAGTAAATCTATTAATGAATAGCCCCTTGAGATGCCCCTTGAGATCTATAGCTGCAGCTATGACTACTTACTCTAATACACTAGTTTACACTAACTAGAGATTAACTAACACCAACTAGAGGTTTACTAAACACTAATTATAGGCTTTATTAAACAGAAAGGTTTTAAGTTTAGTTTTAAAGGTGGATGTGGTGTCAGCCTCCTTAACCCAGATTGGAAGTTGGTTCCATAGTAATGGGGCCCTCCAAATCTACATTTGGATACTCTAGGAACTACGAGTAAACCTGCACTCTTAGGGCCCGATTTACTAAGATCCTAAATAAAGAGTACTAAATTGCGTGTGCACTGAAAAAGTTTGCGCGTGCTGTTGTTGCGTGGTTTGCGGGTGATCAACTAAGATTGCGTGCGCAATTGATAACAGGTGCAAACTGCAGTATTTAAATGAGGTGTTGCGTCTTACGGTTTGCGAGCGCAAACTTTGCGCCATGGAGAGTCTGGATGAATCCGTGTATCATTCGTTCTTTCCATTTTCAATTGCCAATCAAAAACCAAAACATGAAAAAGTGACTGGTTATGTTGTTATTAGTTTTTTATTATAACACAAAAAACGGAAAAACGGCTGGTTTTTCATATTTCAATTTTAGGCAGAGATCAAATATACGAAATCGAAAAACGGGCCACAGGACTGAATTTGATTTTAATATTTAATTGGTCGGGTTTACGTGACCCTGCGGTGCTCGGCATGATCTGAGGAGAAAAAGACAATCAGACACAGAGCTGGACAGCGCTTTGATTCAATCTATTTATGAGTTAAGTTTTTATTCAGATGTCCACAGTATATTGCAAATATTATATATTATATAGCAAACACTGACAGTAAATGTGTGACAGACGGGACCATCATATGGCAAGAAGAGAAGAGAAGTGTTCAGAACAGCGCACAGAGCGCACACTAAAGGCTGATTTATGGTTCCGCGTTACACTAACGCAGAACCGACGGCGTAGGGTACGCGGCGACGCACACCGCACCGCGACCCTACGCGTCGGCTACGCCGTCGATTTAACGCAGAACCATAATTCAGGCGAAGCTGCAGTCTGTCTGCGCTGATCACAGACACACCGGGTCGGAGCGGATTTGGTCATGATGTTTAACCTGTGTTTTGTGATTAATAAGCACGGGTTTTAATTAAATGTAATTTACGAAGGATGATTTCACGTTCAATAAGATAAATAATCAATAAAATACAAAGTTTTGGCACAAAGGCTTGGCCTGCTTGTGGGCGAGTGGAGGGGGGCACATTAAGAGAAGGTGGCAAGATATAAGGCGAAGAACTAAAGAAAAAGTGGCCTTTAATAAAACTTGTGCAACCATTTTTAAAATAGCATGCAGCAGAATAAAGACTCTCTCTCTGCGTATTCTTTGATTTTGGATGTCGCCTCCTTGCCACAATAACAGCAGCAGCAGATTAGCACCTTCCTTTCGAACGTATTAAATACAGACGCAATCACAATACGCGCAATTACTTTCAGGCTTGGTAAATCTCATTGCGCGTGGTAAATTAACCTATTTGTATCTTCCCCTCCCAGTATTTAGCGCTCTCTGGCGGTTACGCCCCATATTGATTATTCATCAGGGCAAAAGTACTAAATGGATTGCGTGCGCTATTCTGCGGATTTCAGAGACGCAGTCGTCTTTGCACGCCGTTAGTAGATCAGCTCGCACATTGGTTTACCTTTAGTAAATCAGGCCCTTAGAGCGGAGAGCTCTGCCAGGAATATAAGGCACTATCAGCTCTTGCAAATTATGCAGAGCTAAGCCGTTTTGGGCTTTATACGCAAGTAATACAATTTTAAATTGGATTCTGAATTTTACGGGTAGCCATCGGAGCGGCGCTAACACTGGAGAGACGTGGTCTCTCCTGCTGATTCCTCTCAGCACTCGTGCTGCTGCATTTTGGATCAGCTGGAGCCTATTCAGCTATGCTATTTTGCTATTTTACAAACCTGATTAACATATGGTTTAAACGACAAATCCTGGTCGAAAACAACATTTTGCACTGGAAGCCATCGCAACACCATTTAATCCCTTCCTAAGATGCTCTGGACAAAGAACGATAACCTGTTTTATTTTAATTTAGAAGCAAAAAATTTCCGGACATCCAGTCCTTGATGTCCCTAAGACATGCCTGAAGTTTAACTAACGGTTCTGTTTCATCCGGCTTCATAGACAAATAGAGCTGCGTATCATCAGCATAACAATGAAAGTGTATGCCGTGATTCTGGATTATACTTCCCAATGGCTGCATGTATAAACTGAACAGGATTGGCCCTAGCACTGAACCCTGCGGAACACCATAACAGACCCTTGACTGTTCTGAAGAGACTTCATGTTCATGAACAAACTGGAATCTGTCAGATAGATATGATTTAAACCAACGTAGAGCTGTCCCTTTAATCCCAACAACATGCTCTAACCTGTGCAGTAAAATGCTGATCTACAGTGTCAAAAGCAGCACTGAGGTCCAGTAGAACCAGTATGGACACTAATCCCTTATCTGAGGCCATAAGAAGGTCATTCGTAACTCGAACCAGTGCTGTCTCTGTGCTATGATGCATTCTGAACCCTGACTGAAAGACTTCAAACAGATCATTTCTATACAAATAGTCATATAACTGGCTTGAAACTGCCTTTTCCAGAATTTTAGATACAAATGGAAGGTTGGAAATTGGTCTATATTTAGCTAAGGTGTCTGGGTCAAGAGAAGGTTTTTTAAGTAAAGGTTTAATTACTGCAACTTTGAAAACCTGTGGTAGATATCCTAAGTTTAGGGATAGGTTGATTTGGTCTGAATTTGGTTTGAAACATTTTTGAATAGTCGAGTCGGGATGGGGTCTAACATACATTGGTTGACTTAGCTCTATTGACGAGTGAGGTCAGCTCAGGGAGGTCTATAGGATCAAAAGTCAAGTCAGAGCCTAGAGAAGTCGCTAAAGCTGAAGAAACGCACACAACCGGCTGGTTGATTTCTTCTCTAATTCTCATTATTTAACTGTTAAAGAAGCTCAAAGTCTTCACTACTGAGAGCTGCAGGAATGCACGGCTCAACAGAGTTGTGACTCTTTGTCAGCCTGGCTACAGTGCTGAACAGAAAACGTGGGTTGCTTTTGTTATCCTCTATCAACAATGAATAATAAGCTGTTCTGGCTTTGCGAATGGCTTTTTATATACTATTAGAATATCTTTCCATTCACGATAGGAATCTACAGACTTACAAGAGTACCACTTCCTTTCCATTTAACGCATGTTTTTTTTCAACATGCGGATATCTGAATTATACCAGGGAGTTAAGCTCCTATGGTTAGAAACCCTCCTTTTGCTTACAGTGCAGTTGCTTATTTCTAGGGAGAAACAAAGGATGGAAAAGTGACCATAAGCCTGGTTGCATCCAAGTCCAGAGTGGCTCCACTCAAAAGGATGACGCTGCCACTGGAGCTGATGGGAGTGGTAATAGCAGCCAGGCTGGGGAGCACCCTTCTGAAAGCACTGCAACTGGACAAGGCACAGCTGAGACTATGGACAGACTCTAACCGACCCACAGTCTCACTGCAATGGTAAAATGAATCCAGCTGACCTTCCCACCAGAGGTCTAACTGTGCGGCACTCAGCAAGAAGATGATGTTCAAGAAGATGAGGTAAAATCTGAACTCAGATCCAAATACCAGATTGGTGTACAGCTTGTTAATCAAGATGTGAACTTCTTAAAACCCGTTTTCTGTCTGGAGAAGTACAGTACAGTAAACTGAAAAAGGCGCTTCGAGTGACAGCCTGGATGAAGAGATTTGTCATCAACATCCGCTGAAGCACAAAAATGAGTGGTGAACTGACAGCAGGAGAGCAGAATGAAGCAGGGAAACTTTGGATAAAAGTGATTCAGAACCAGAGTTTCAGCTCAGAGATTGATCTGCTGAAGGCGGGAAAATGTCCCAAAACTGACTCTAGAATCCGAGTGCCAAAACCATTTCTGGAATAAGATGAGCTGCTCAGTGTAGGAGGAAGGCTCCAGCATTCGGATTTCTCTTATAGAGGGAAGCACCCATGGATTTTGCCCAAAAATCACAGATACACAGAAATGTTTGTGCAGTATCAACATGAGAAAATAATGCACGCAGGGGTACGAGATACTTTAGTGCAGACAAGACAGGAAGTTTGGATTTTGACGGCATGACAGGTAGTCAAGAAAGTGGTGTCAAGGTATGCACTTTGCAAAATTCAAGGCTGTCACACTCCACTCTGCTGTCCCAGCTGCATTTCATTCCCCAGCCTCTTTATAATCAGCTCCAGTTCATTCACTCACTGCCAGATTGTCTTAGCTTCATCTGTGACCTTCCAGCATTCAGCATTCACCTGTGGACTGACTTCCCGGTACCGACTCGGCTTGCCTCTGGTCTTCTCTTCTTGTCTCTGCCCCGGTAAACACTACTGCCTTCTGTTCCTGACCACGAGATTAGTCTGTGAGTTTTCCGGATTTGTTTGCTTCGCTACCTGTCCCTTGGTTCTCGATCCTGCCTGTTATTGTCTTCGAGCCTGTCTGCCCCCTTGGTCCAGTGTTAACTTACTTGCCTGCCAACCAGGAGAACCGGTTTGAATCCTGCCTTCTACCCGACTTTTCAAGCTAGTATCAGTACTGCTACAAGGACTGGTAATACCAACCTGAGCCTGTTTGACTGTTTACCTGCTCTGAGTATACATAAAGATCACTGTTACTGCTATCTGAGAGTTGTGTTGCATTTGGGTCCTGCCACACCCCGTGACAAAGGCGAAGGCTGAACAGACCACTGCACCACTGCCAAGGGACATAATAACATTCACCGCCGTTCGAGATCACAGGTTTGGACTTTGCAGGACTTTGCTCTGTGAAGACACAGAACTCTATGACAAAACCTACATCGCACTGTTCACTTGCGGTGTAACCAGGGCAGTGCACTTGGAGCTGGTCTCAGATCTCCACAGAGAACTTTCTGCTAGCTGAAGAGGTTCATTTCAATAAGAGGATTATGCAAGGTGATCTACTCAGATAACGCCATTCAAGATAGCTGATCAGGATATGAAGAAGCTCTGGGAAGGCATCAAAGACCCACAGAGAGTTATTTTCAGAGAAAGGCATCACCTGGCGGTTCATCGCTGAAACAGCAGCCTGGCGGGGCGGATTCTGGAAAAGGCTTGTATGGTCAATAAAAATGATTCTCAGAAAGGTGCTTGGCAGAGCTAAACTTAACTTCAAAGAAATGTGCACCATTCTGGCTGAAGCCATAATAAACTCGAGGCCCCTCACCTATGTGCACAATGATGTGGATGAGCCAGAGCCGCTGACACCTGCTTACTTCTTGCTGGGACAGAGACTGACTTGCTTACCCCTAAGCCATTTCCAGCTGATACTAACCATCCAACAGCAACCAGGAGGTGGCACTACAGAAAAAGACTTATGACAAACTTCTGGAATAGATGGCGCAGAGAATATCTGCTGGATCTGAAGTCAGCCCATCGCTGTGACACCCCACAACCTTCCCTGCTGAAAACAGGGGATGTTGTACTCATCAAAGAGGATAATGCCCCGAGGCAGAGTTGGAGGCTGGGAAGAATTGAACTATTTCCAGGTCGTGATGGCCTTGTAAGGTCATGTGCAGTTTGCACAAGTTCAGGGAGTGTTCTTTGCAGACAAATTCAGCTGTTATATCCTTTGGAAATTTAGATTAACTGAGGTTTATCGGCGGGGTGTTGAGAATTTATTTTTTACAAGACATTGTTATAGAGGAATAAATAAGTTAAAACATAAGTTAATATTAAGGCAAAGGCAAATTTGCATGGGCATGGAGCATGGAGTCAATGTGCTTGAATGCATAAATAAATAAAATTACAGGGTTACAATAACAGAAATAGATAAAAGGATGTTAAGAGAAAAATAAAAAAAAAACAATAATAATAACAATTAAAGCTGCAAGCAGCGATGAACGGGCCCTCGCACTCACGGCCACCGCCCCCCATAAGCATATCAGAAATGACACCACCCACGACTTCCTATGTCAAACCATTCAAAAGTTATAGCAGAAAAAAGGGACAACCAATCAGAAGAAGGGGCGGGGCTAATTAAGGCCAACGAAGCTCAAGGACTCCATACAGAATCTGATGACACCACCCACGACTCTCTATGTCAAACCATTCAAAAGTTATAGCAGAAAATCGGGACAACCAATCAGAAGAAGGGGCGGGGCTAATTAAGGCCAACGAAGCTCAAAGACTCCATACAGAGTCCCATGACACCACCCACAACTTCCTATGTCAAACCATTCAAAAGTTATGGCAGAGAAAAGTATTCTAGGGGGCGCTGTTGAGCCGTTAGGCCACGCCCATTAATGCAAACCATGAAATATCTAATTTATCGCCAAGTCTGTCTTGCATGCCAAATTTGGTGACTTTTGGAGAACTATCAAATATGGACCAATCAGATTTCAAAATGGCCGACTTCCTGTTCGGTTTCGGCCATGGCTCCAAGAGACTTTTCTTTAAGTTGTGCCATGATACAGGTGTGTAGCGATTTTCGTGCATGTACGTCAAACCGTATTGTAGGGCTTGAGGCACAAAGTTTTCCGGGGGGCGCTGTTGAGCCATTTTCCCACGCCCATTAATGCAAACCATGAAATATCAAATTTATCGCCAGGCCTGGCTTGCGTGCCAATTTTGGTGCCTTTTGGGGAACTATCAAATATGGACCAATCAGATGAAGGGGGGGCGTGCTTTTTGGCGTCTAGCGTCGCCACGGTAACACTTTTGAAAGAGAAAAGTAATGCGTGTAGTCGCAGGATGGAGACGCACATTTTGATGTATAACACATCTGGGTTCACGATACGGTTCGGGCCGTATTAATTCTCGAAGGAATGGCATATATTGCTCCAAAATTACGTGATTAATTCAGAATGTTCAAAATGGCCGACTTCCTGTACGGTTTCGGCCATGGCGCCAAGAGACTTTTCTTTTAGTTAAGACATGATACAGGAGTGTACCGATTTTCGTTCATGTACGTCACACCGTATTCTGGGGCTTGAGGCGCAAAGTTTTTTCGGTCTGAACCAACCAGATGAAGGGTGGGCACGCTTTTTGGCGTCTAGCGTCGCCACGGTAACGCTTTTGAAAGAGAAAAGTAATGCGTGTTGTCGCAGGATGAAGACGCACATTTTGATGTATAACACACTTGGGGGCACGTTATGGTTTGGGCCGTATTAACTGCCGAAGGAATGGCATAAATTGCGCCAAAGTGACACGATTAATTCAAAATGGCCGACTTCCTGTTCGGTTTCTCGACATGACGCCCAGAGACTTTTCTTTAAGTTGTCCCATGATACAGGTGTGTACCGATTTTCGTGCATGTACGACAAACCGCATTGTGGGGCTTGAGGCACAAAGTTTTCAAGGGGGCGCTGTTGAGCCATTTTACCACGCCCATTAATGCAAACCCTTAAATATCAAATTTTTCGCCAGGCCTGACTTGCATGCAAAATTTGGTGACTTTTTGGGCACGTTTAGGGGGGCAAAAAGGCCTTCCTTTTGTCAGAACAATAAGAAGAAGAAGAATAATTCCTGCAATTACAATAGGGCCTTCGCACTGCAAGTGCTCGGGCCCTAATAATTCCATTAAAATGACAGGCAGTTCATGTGATGAATAAGGGATTAAAATCCGACTGAATTCATTTATTTTAGGCACATTAAAATGGATCTTCACTACCAATGATTACACTACTTTTGTGTTCAAACACATTTTTTTTTTTTTACTGAATTGAATACCTGAGTCTGGAGTCCAACTGGCCAAAAGGGCCCTTTAGGACTCCTTCAGCTTGACAGCATACCCAACCACTGGTGTCCACCAACGTGTGGCGATTACCAACAAGAAAGACACAACTTTACAGCCACAGCTTCCGCCAGCTGCCTTGACAATGGAGGCAGGGAACATGGTCCACTCAGACTTAAAGGGGACCTATTATGGCATTTAATGTACCGGTATATCTTAAACAGGCCTTGAATGTCTTAATAACAATCTAAAGCTTGTTTTTTCTACATAAAACAGAAATTCAGCCTGTGGGCCATGTCTCTAGTTTTACCGCTTCTAATCCCATTTTCTGTGAGGGATTCTCATGGGAGGGGAGGCTATGATAATGAGGCTCTGCGCTGATTGGCTGACGTGTAGCAGGGGAGGGAACAAAGCCTCTCTGGCTGAAGAGCCGGCTGCGTACACAAAGCGTGTCCCATGTGAGGGAGCTTCGGCGACAAAATAAATTCCATTGCTTTATTTTTTTGTATTGGACTGTCCTAACTGTCTGCGAGTTTAATGGTTTCAGTGTGGACAGAGAGAGTTTAATGGTTTCAGTGTGGACAGAAGAGCGTCCGATGTCACGCAGCTCGACGTGATAGTCGGACGCTCGCATGCATTTATGACACATGTAAACGGATCTTAAAGCCTGATTTACGGTTCTGCGTTAAATCGACGCGTTCCCTATGCCGTAGGCTCTGCGTTGGTGAAACGCGGAACCATAAATCAGCCTTTAGTTCCCTGAAGAGGGAACGGGTCCCCTCGTCTTCACACTAATTCACACAGGAAGATTTAATTGAATTCTAAACAGGTACACCACAGTTCTTTACTCCGATTCCTAATATTTTCTTATGTTACAAGACAAATGAATCATGTTAACTGTAAAGAAATCACAACACTGAATTTTCACAAATGGCAACTTTATTGTTAAAAACATAAAACATAAGTTGTATCTAAATAACATGTATGCACTATTGCTGGCTCAAGGAAGGACCGTGCGTCTTCTGAAGGTGTCGTTGAACAGCTTCAGGTGCATTGCTTGGAAGATCAGAAACCATAAACAGAAGAAAAATGTATTACTAATTTACCTAACGAGTGAGTGGCTCCGTTAGGGAACACTGGAGCCGCCGGAGCTGCTCACCGGTCCGGTCCGGTGAGGGGCCCCGGTGTGTGGCCTCCGGTGCTCCGGAGCTAAGCTAAATACTTAGCCCATGCAAAGATCATACTTGTAGACAAATATAAATAACCTAAAAAAAATAATGTCACTTACCGCTGGCTCGTGTGCAGTTGCCGGGTCCGTACTGCTGCTACTGATCCTTTTATGAGGGTAAATGTCGATGCAAAAACTGTCCTTCGCTGTGGAAACTGGTGGAAACAGTCACCGCTTCCAAACAATGGCTGAAGCTCCAGCCGGCGGAGAGAGTTGTGGGCATGGTTTCAGCAGGGGAGGCCAACCTATGGAAATCTGCTCTTGTCGTGACTCACGACGGGAGCAGATTCTGAACGGCTCGTAGAAGTCACATGACACTGGAAGATTCAGCCGGGCGGGGTGTGCAGACCCTGCAGAATTTCATGGGATTTCATCTTTTCTGTGTTGGCAGGGTGAGGGGAGACCACTTTATATATGTTAAAACAAGAAAAAAATTGTTTTTCATAATAGGTCCCCTTTAATGTCAAAATCCCCCAGAATGTGTTTGAATCTCATGGGAGTTAAAGCTCTCTCTTATAAGAGACTCTGTCAGATGTTCCCCATCAGAATGAGGGAGTCCCCAGTAGGGGCACTCTCCACCACCCAACCCAAGGACTCCGAGAAGGGTTTGTATCCTGAATTGCTGTTTGGTACATAAACACAAACAACAGCCAGGACCCATCCCCCCACTCAAAGTGAAGCCCAGTGTACAGGCACCAAGCCCACCCCTGCATGATGCCTTTCCAGCCCCCTTTCAAGGAGATTGGTTCTTGAGCATGAGCCAACTTCTGAACCTTGTGCACCAGCTCAGGCTTCTTTCCCACCAAACAAGTGACATTGCATGTCCCTAGAGCCAGCTTCTGCAACCGATGATCGGACCGCCAGGGCCCCCTCCCACAGATGATGAGCCCATGGGAAGGGAGATCCATGTCTCCTTTTCAGGCCCCATGAGTGCAGACCCAGCCACCAGGCATTCCCCATCGAGCCTCAACCCCGGGCCTGGCTCCAGGGTGGGGCCCCAGTGACCCGTGTCCGGGCAAAGGAAAATGGTGATCCTTTTTCTTTTTCTTCTTATGGGGTTTTGTGACATGCGCTTCGTCTGGCTCCTCACCTAGGACTTGTTTGTCTTGGGTAAAGCTCCAGACAACTGAGTTCCTAGGATCATTGGAACAGGCAAACTCCACCACGATAAGGTGGGGAGGCAAAGAGGAGTCTGCCTAGGCAATTCAAATGTACTGTATCTCAGCAGGTGTTCATGAATGAAGTAAAAGTGTAATGGAAGCACACAGGGTCAAAAAGTGGCAAGTTAGAAAAAATCTAAGAAATATGTTTATCAATTTCATTTTGTTTTTCCCTCCCTTTTATTTTGTTTATCTATTTTTTTCTCTGCATATTAATAGGGATGGGAATTGATAAGATTTTTCCAATTGAATTACTAACATGTACATTCGTACGGGATTAAAATTATTGTATTACCTTTGTGTTTGCTGAAATAGGGTAGGTAATTTGCTGTGGAGTATTTCCTTTACAAATCACAGACATGGCACATTCAGATGGGATTAAAAAAACACAGACGTCCTCCGTGATTATTAGAGATCACCACAGGTCCTCAAACAATTTCAATCCCAAGCGGACGGGGCATTAGTGTATAATTAATTACTTAACAGCATTGTATAATCTATTACTTAATAATAATACTCATTTTGGATTCACAATTCTGCATTCTTTACGGTTCCATCATGAAAGATGTAGTTGTTGCTGAGGAGTCACGTTAGCTTTTTTTCACTAGGAACAGGTCTTTCCCAGGCAAAGATTTCAAAGCAGATTGGGGCGTGGGGATGTGCTTTTCAAACTTTTTTGAAGAAACACAAAGAAACAGGCAACATTGAGGACCATAGCCTCAGTAGACAACCAAGGAACATTGGTGAAGTAGATGCAATCAGTTAAGAACATGCAGAAACCAGTGGGATCCAGGCAGAGCGGCCTGGGAGATTTGCGAGGCCCTGTGCGGAATGGCTGGGGGGGCCCTCGCGCGTGAGCGTAGCTAGCGAGTGAGCGATTTTTCAGGTCGGATCGGGTGTCTATATGCGCAATTTTAACTCTCCAATTAGCAAAATACTGGATACCTTCCCCTGCCTCATCATCATCTGGCCTGCCTCGACGCGGGGCCCCGCGGCTGCTTGAGACCCGGTCGGATCGGTGATTTTTGTAACAAATTTATCAAACGAGCCTTTCAGAGAGGCATTAAACTCTTCCATTTTCTTTCGTTTTTTTTATTTTTTCATCCCCTGATCGAAATTTCCTGATTCTGTCTCGTTCTCTCGACATTGTGTGACAGTTTGTTCCAACTCCACCGTCTGGATCAGAGCACCTTGTGTCTGCGCTTGGTCTGATCAGTTGTATTGAACAACAGACACGCATTGCACATATATTTATTGATTAGCACAAACTAGTACACATTTAGGTCTGTAATGGATCGTGACTGTTGATATTTATAAGGGGAAAAAAAAAAAAAAATTTGAAAAAAAAAAAAAAAAAAAAAACGGCACATAGCGCGAGGCCACTTGGGGCGCGAGGCCCTGTGCGGTCGC
Source organism: Cololabis saira (assembly GCF_033807715.1). Classification (NCBI taxonomy): domain Eukaryota; kingdom Metazoa; phylum Chordata; class Actinopteri; order Beloniformes; family Belonidae; genus Cololabis; species Cololabis saira. The sequence goes on along the minus strand of NC_084592.1, from coordinate 1,923,598 downwards.
ACGGTTCGCACACCCCTTGCGGCGGCCCTGGATCCAGGTACACCTATCTACTGCGTCGAGAAACAAAAACTTTCTTCGAGAAAGTGTCGTGTTTTGGGTTTAGTATTTTATTTTGTCCCTCATGTTTTATGTCTGGTCTTCCTGTTTTATTTTGTAGTAGGCTACTCACCTGTGTCTCTGTTTTAGGTTTCTGTCCACCCTGCCCCCTCCTGGTCTGTGTGCACCTGATCTCTGATTGTGTCTCCCACACCTGCGTCCAATCAGTCTGTGTATATATTCCCCCCTGTGTCTTGTCTTGTTGCCATTTCGTTGTTCTTCACAGTTCACGTACCAGCTTTCTTGTCACAGTCATTGCCTTTTGAATTTTCGAACCTTGCTTGTTTTTTGACCTTGCCTTTTGCCTCCCGTTTTTGGATACCTTTGCTATTTTGCCCATTTACCCGTGTACCGACTCTTGCCTGAATTAACTTGTTTTTACGGTTACAGTCAGGTCGTGCATTTGAGTCCTACCATCTTGTGCTACGTTCAGGACAGAAAGGATGCACAATAGCCTTATAATCAAACATTTGGGGTTACCTGGGTGACTCAGAATCTTTAACAATGTTGAAATAGTATTGATTACATAGTAATTAATGCAGTGCCTAAAGTCTTCAAAAATGAGCTGATATTTTTCAGTACTGACATGTTCAGAGTAAAAATGACAGACAGAGTTAATAGAAGAAAGTAGGGCAGCCACAAACGATTATTTTACTGTCAATCTAACGATTTTTATTTTTTTTTTAATTTTAGATAGATCTTATTTCTTTTCCACCTTTTTGATACATCTTTGTGTTAAATGCCAACAAATAATACATTTTACCATTCTCACGTTTTTTTACTGGTGAAAAAAATACATTTGATACATAAACCAAAGCAAAAGTGTCTTAAGGCTTCATTTGGTTTATTCAGAACAGTCTCCATAAATCTAACGTAATTTATTCAAAGCCCAAAAAGTGCAAACACTGTTTAAGACATCTATTTGTGTAAGAGTCCATAATTACAACATAAATTCTGCCCAATGTTGTAAATCTGAATGGTTTTCCATCACAAGCTTTAATCACTGCACAATTCATTTTTACTTTTTAATCTTAAATGATCTTTTACCAGGTGATAGCACAAGAAAGGATGTATATTTGCCAACTGTTAATGACAGACAGCATGAGCGTGAGACACACACATTTCAGCAAGTTCACACGTCACACATGGCATTTCTCATGCCGAGAAATTACCAACTTCACTGCACAGAAATTTTGTTAAAAAAGTGACTTGAAAATGAAAACTTGTGGTCCTTCACGCACACATGAAGGCTGCATTTCTATGGTTTTGTCTGCTGGCGACACTCACTGGAGATACAGTGAAGTCCAAAATATGCCGAAACGTGACATCAACGATAAGTTCACCACCACACATGAAGGACAAGACAGTCCACAAATCACCAAATATGTTACACAGGAGTCAAACTGCAGAAATTTCACAATTAACCACATGGTCTTAACATAAAACTAAAGTGAGGAGCACAACGATGTAACCCACAAATCACAATAGCAGCCTTGGTTCTGGACACTGCTGATGCAGGATCAGGAGCGAGTCTTCAGGGACCAAACTGATGGTCTGGGTCTAGGATGAAGACTGGACCATCAGCTGGTTTAGGTCACCTAGAGCGGGGGTCGGCAACCCGTGGCTCTAGAGCCGCATATGTATATATATTAAATATAGTAATAATGCACATATATATACCTTTGGTTTCTACCTTCATGGTATCAATCATTAATATGTGTGCAGACAAGGTAAAAAAAAAAAAAAAAAAAGAAATCACTGGGTTTGTATGTGTATATTTATGTATGTGTATTTATGTATGTGTATGCATATGTATGCGTATATATATGTATATATATTAAATATAGTAATAATGCACATATATATACCTTTGGTTTCTACCTTCATGGTATCAATCATTAATATGTGTGCAGACAAGGTAAAAAAAAAATCTTTGACTTTTTTTTCCTTTTTTTCTTCTTTTTTTTCTTTCTTTTTTTCCTTTTTTCTTTTTCTTTTTTTCTCTTTTTTCATGCTTTATTTCTTTTTTTCCTTTTTTCCTTCCTTTTTTCTCGACATTTCGACTTTTTTCTCAAAATTGTACTTTAACATTAATCTCGACACTTCGACTTTTTTCTCGAAATTTCGACTTTTTTCTCGGAGTGCATAATGAAAAAATAAATCTTCCCCCAGTTATAACTAATATAGAAACATGCAGTATGTGTTGCCTTCATTCTTAGGCTTATACAAGACTTTTTTGCCGCTCCAGACATATTTGTTTTTTGTGTTTTTGGTCCAATATGGCTCTTTCAACATTTTGGGTTGCCGACCCCTGATCTAGAGGATCCTTCTGGATTTCTGCCCTGAACTGGACCCAGTGACACTCCGGTTCTGACCAACATGAACCTTTCAGCGGGAGCTGCTGACAGGTCGGACATCCCTCAGTCGCCATGACGACCGTATGGGACGACTAATTGAGATAAAACCAGATCCTAAAATATCCCTTAACTGTGTCTGTGTCAGATAAACATTAAAATACAATTTGAAGTGAAGAACCTGGTTCCTAAAGTTGTCTATTTTTAAATAAAACTATCATGTCACTGAAAAGTTGGTTGGTTGGTATGAACTGATGTGACTCAGTAATATATGAATAACATTTTTATTGAATGTTTAGGCTACTTGCAGAGTCTTATATGGAGTCGGCCGCAGGTGCTGCAGGACTCCAGAAAGTGTTTCTTCAGTGATGGAGGCCGGGACCTACGGCTGCAACACTCCGCATTACATCAACTTTTTTCTTTATTTTTCACGTTTGTGTCTCGATAATCACGTTGGCAAAACTTTATTTCTGCAGCGGATGAGTATCAGATTGTGATGCTTCAAGTATTAAATATAAGTTTGTGCTGTTCACATTGTATGACTTATGAGAAAGGTGGTAGTGGAGACGTATTCTGTGAGTTGTAAGACTCAAATCTCACAAATATTGGGCATAATGTGTTACGTAATATTAATTACGTGACAGCAAAACGTAACGAGGAGAGACGTTTTTCATCCCACTTACGTAAGTCGTGGTATCGATTCTTAAACTACAAACAAGACAAAGAGTATGATGATGCACGAACCCTGAACATTAACATTCACAAACCCGTACAAACGTAATAAACCCAGAAATCTTCATGGAACACAACACAAAACAAGGAACAGTACCCATAATGCAATGCGGTTAACACAACTACTGCATGCTACTCTGTTGTCTCTTACAGCTTAAATCGGAGGATACGCCAAATAAACATATTTTATTTTATATAAATAAAATAGTATATTTTCCATCCTTAACTTCTCACAGGAACGTGAGAAGGTTCTTCTTTCTTTTTTTCCCTAGCTTTCGGAAATACCTTGTTTGGAGGAAGGGTTTTTCCTGGATATTTATCCTCATCATCATATTCAAATTGATCAACTTGAGGGAGGAGACAGGAAGTAGTGCTGTGCTCCCGCGTCCATGTTCAATTTCACTTTGGTTGTGATCAAATGAAATGTGCGTGGATTTGGGCATATTCACAGCATTGAACATCAGAATTTTTTTTGGCATACGCAAGATTTCCACGCAAGGATTCATGATGAAATCTACTCACTCTTTGTACATGAATGATCCCTGATCTTGATTAAAAAAAAAGTTGTTTTTTTTACTTTATTTCACAAAGATTAAAATTCACTGAGTAAGACTCTTTTGCTGATTTGAGTTCTGCCCATGGCCAAGGGTTTTTAGGAATCACCTAAAACAACCCAGCATTTAGGTGACGTATGATTACTGATTACTGATACCATTGATTACCATTTTAATTTCTATCATCTAATGTTCAGTGGGAAAGTGTTTCTTTGCTCTTTGTGAGCACAGACTTTCCCTGGATTACTTAATTACTCATCAGGCTTAGAATGCTGGAAAATGTCATTTAAGAGCGTAGGAAGTGCAACTGTATGTGCTGTGCTGACAATTATCAGCCTTGACAAACGGATGATTTGATGCTCTTAAGTATCCAGGTGTGTGTTCACATTCAAATTCAAAATGCGCTTTATTTGTCACCAGGGGGCAATTTAAAGGCATGCTGTTGCAGTTTGACATGGATAACAAAATGCTAAGATGAGACAGGCATAAATATTGGTATTAGAGAAGCAATTGTTGCTGCACATACATTTGGAAAAAGTTAAATAACCATTTCCAAACAATTTGAAGTTTAACATTCTACAGTGAGAAAGATGATTTTCAGCAGGAAAGTATTATGATAGGTGCCAACCTATAGACACACATTCATACAGCACTTGATTTATATTCTAACAGGTCAAGGCAGTGTCTTTTCTATCATACATATAATCCCACTCCGATGAAAACATCAGAGGCAATGTGGGGTTGAAGACACTTTGATGCATAACTACAAGGTCATGAATCAATTCTGTTTGATTCCTATACCAGAGGTTTTCAGAAAAACTTCTCCTCAAATGGCTGCTTCTTACTGAACTATAATTCAGCTGCAGCAATGATAAAATAAGATTATAAATGCATTAGAATTAAAATGGCATTTATATTAATCAGGAGAACATTTATTCTTAAAATGGGACCACTATGAAACTAGCATTAACTGACTTGGCAAGTTTCTCCCTTTCTCCAAACTAAAATTGTCCTTGACTAAACAACGAAAACGGATAAGCAGAGATTAAACGAAGAAATTAAATGACTGAAATCATGTAGCTGCATATTCTTTTAATCCCTCTATTCATCTGTGAAAGTACTGACAGGGTACATTTTATAAAACCCCAGACACTTGTAGCCAAAAGATGTTGGTTATAATGTCATAAATAATTGCACCACAGGATGGATTCAGACTGCTTTGATCAAAGGTGGATGAGTGGCCCTTCAAGTGTATATAATGTTCTTCGGTGTCGTTCCAGTCTACAAATCGACAAAGTTTCTAAAGCCTTATAAATAACTATATCCAAAGGTAATTCTTAGACTTATGCATTTTGTCATCTTTATTTTGTTTGTGGTTTTAGGATATCTGAGAGCACACTTTATCTAGCAGATCAATCTGTGACAAATGAAGAAACATTTGGAAAATGACTTGATTCCCTTTACATGACAGTTAGTTGTCTCATTTGTTCTTTCTTTATATCTTAAGGACATACTATGGTAAAATGAGAAAAAAAATGTGAGAAAGACTTTTAAAATTCTCTGAAATATTATGTCTTGTCAAGAGAATCCCTTTGGTGTAGCACCATTAATAGCCTTAACTATAAGCTGACCTTTAAGGATGTCAAATACAACAATTCGGAGTATTTTGTGAGACCTAAGACTTTGGAATTTGTTTTTCAGAAGAAGTATACCTCTATATATTTCTCTCAACATAGCATCCATCAGTCTTTTTTATTTAACTGCGGGGGAACTGTGTTGAATCTTAAACTGCAGAGAATGGTCTTCAGAACCATTACCCAAGGTGTAGTAGTTTATATGTCAAGAGAAACAGGAAAGCAAAAAAAAAAAGAATCTCTCCAAAGAAACTTGACCTTTATCAGAGGAAGTTACTGAAGCCTTTGCACACAAATTATAATCCCTGTTTTATTCAACGCCCAATTGCATTTTTAGGCCCCAAACACTGAGGGTGCGAGGACCCAATTGTATCTGTAGTGTTTATTATTAGGGCCCGAGTACTTACAGTGCAAAGGTCCTATTGTATCTGTAGGAGTTTTTGTTTTTATCCTCATTTTTCTTCCGATGAAATTAGCCTTTTTTCCCCCAAACGTGCCCCACAGGTCACCAAATTTCGCAAGCAAGCCAGGCCTGGTGATAAATTTGATATTTCATGGTTTGCATTAATGGGCGTGGCCTAATGGCTCAACAGCGCCCCCTAGAATACTTTGTGCCTCGAGCCCCAAAATACGGTTTGACGTACATGAACAAAAATTGGTACACACCTGCATCATGGCGCAACTTAAAGAAAAGTCTCTTGGCGCCATGGCCGAAAGCCAACAGGAAGTCGGCATTTTGAATTAATCGTGTAATTTTGGCGCAATTTATGCCATTCCTTCGGCAGTTAATATGGCCCGAACCGTAACGTGCATGGATGGGCATTGCTTTTCTCAGTCAAAAGCGTTACCCTGGCGACGATAGACGCCAAAAAGCGCGCCCCCCCTTTATCTGATTGGTCAGGGAGGTATGGTGGGGCCCTGACCCGGGTCGGAGGGCCGGCCCCCGTCTACTGGATGGCCGGTGGGGGAGCATGGGTGTCCGTTCAGGGTACCTCAGGAGAACCTCAAGGGAACCTCAGGAGAACCTCAGGAGAATCTCAGGGGAACCTCAGGAGAACCTGGGGTCGTCCTGGGGGTTGTCCTGGGGTCATCCTGGGGTCGTCCTCGGGGTCGTCCTGGGGTGGTTCTGGGGGTGGTCCTGGGGTGGTCCTCGGGGTCGTCCTGGGGTGGTCCTGGGGGTCGTCCTGGGGATCGTCCTGGGGGTCATCCTGGGGGTCGTCTTGGGGTCGTCCTGGGGGTCGTCCTGGGGTCCTTCTGGGGGTTGTCCTGAGGTCGTCCTGGGGGTCGTCCTGGAGGTCGTCCTGGTGGTCGTCCTGGGGGTTGTCCTGGAGGTCGTCCTGGGGGTCGTCCTGGGGGCCAACCTGGGGGTCGTCCTGGAGGTCGTCCTGGTGGTCGTCCTGGGGGTCGTCCTGGGGGTCGTCCTGGGGGTCGTCCTGGGGTCGCCCTGGGGGTCGTCCTGGGGTCGTCCTGGGGGTCGTCCTGGTCGTCCTGGGGGTGGTTCTGGCCTGGATGGTTGTGGAGCTCTGCACCACGGCTTTGTGGACTCTCTCCGTCTGGGCCGGGAAGGTCTCTGTGGAGACACCCCCCCCCTTGTAGCTGCGGGCTATGAGACCTCCTGGCGTGGACGGCTCCCTGATACCGTTTCCTCACCTGGATCCTCAGTGCTCAGCCATGTCTAAACCGTGTGTCTGCGTGTGTGTCTGTGTGTGTAACTTGGGTGAATTGTGGTGTGCTTGTGTCTGTCGGTGTGTGTGCGGGGAGGGGGGCAGGGCATTAATAAGTTTTATGTTTATTTGTTTTATGTAAAGCACTTTGTGTTGCATTTTATGTATGAAAGGTGCTTTATAAATAAAGTTTGATTTGATTTGATTAATGCAAAAATGTCATACATTCTGGATTCATTACAAATCAACTGAAATATTGCAAGCCTTTTATTATTTTAATATTGCTGATCATGGTTTATAGTTTAAGAAAACTCAAATATCCTATCTCAAACAATTAGAATATTCTGGGAATCTTAATCTTAAACTGTAAACCATAATCAGTAATATTAAAATAATAAAAGGCTTGCAATATTTTATTGGATTTGTAATGAATCCAGAATGTATGACATTTTATTTTTTTTTAATTGCATTACAGAAAATAAATAACTTTATCACAATATTCTAATTTTCTGAGACAGTCCTGTAGAATAAACCAGTCATGGATCCTTTGTTTAACTTTAATTCTATGCAGAAAAAAAGATAAGACATAGCAGACAATAAAGTGCTGGTCCATATATTTTTTTAATCAGTGCAACAGTATCTATCCAGACTGTTATAAACATAGGCCTATATAGTCTTTACATTTCACTAAAATGCATTACATGCCTCACAAATTGCGTTTTAAACCTCAGTTAGTCAGTGACAGAAATTACACTGACTTGCTTGCTGACTTTCAATATCATTAAAAAAAAGACAGGCGGACAAAGTGCTTATAGCAAGTCCATATTTTTAAAGGTTAAATCAGTACAACAGTGTCCAGACTAATGTAACTTTAAAGTTGGCCTATTTGAATCATCGTAAAAATATGTACAGCCTTTACATTTCCCTGAACTGGCATTACATGTCTCAAACCAATTTGAACCTGCTGAGTCAGTGAGAAAAAATTACACTGACTTCATTTTGCTATTTCAACGTAGTTTGGCTCGTAAATAGTCAGGGGAATCCCAAGGCTCTCAATATAGTGTCAATATTAGCAGTGCAATTTTCCTTATTGTGGGGTACTGATACTGGTTAACATTTTTACACCAAAAGTCCACTTCACCCTGAGATATGCAAGTGCTGTTTTAAAGCAATCGAGGACTTCACATCAACCAGTTGACGGTCTGTGACTTAAAATTGAATACCTTAGGATTCTGGTCCATTGGTTTGCATAAAAATAAAACATTTAAGGACTTCTTGGGCTTTGGGGAACAGTGATCAACATTTTTCACAATTTATCACCATTTTATAGACCAAAATCTGAACAGATTATTTTATTTTTATTAACTTTTTGTATCGGTAGCAGCTAAATATCAGCCGCAAAGTTGATTAAAGTCTTTCTTTTGTTTATTTTATTTATAAGGCCGGAAAGTGTCTTATCTTTTTAAGTTGAGTCGACTTCATCATTTTCTGTAAAATTCACTATAGTAATCTGACATTGAAATAATTGACAGATAAAATAATACATTTATGTTCTTGAGCCCTGTTGTGACTTATGCATAGAACCTTTTGATGAGTGTGGGAGAAAAAAAGCACTGGACTGGTGGCTTATACTTTTGTGTTAATGGGATTCTTGGTTGTGTGCAGCAGCTTCTCAAGTGTGAGCATATGTGTGCAGTGTATGAGTAGGGCATGGGCTGAGTGAGTGTATGACTCCCAACCAGACTTTTTCTCCCAGTCTGGCATTGGTGCAGACTTCAAACCATATGATATGTTTTAAATCGTGTTGATAGGCCTAGTAAAACCAGAGGTCATTGCCACAGGGCTGTAATCATCCAGTGCAGTAGGATGTCTCTTTTTGGCCACTGGGACAAGGCTGGATGTCTCCCAGAGTACTGGCACTCACTTAAGGTGTAAACTCAGGTTGAAGAGCTGCTGAAGGATTCTGCAGAACTGGCTGGAAGTTGCCCTCAACACTCAGAGGGATGATGCGGTCCAGCTGCTTTCTTCAGTCTGAGTTTCTCCAGTTTGCTCCTCACCATGCTGGATGTGATGTGGAGTCCAGACTGGGCAGTGGGGGCTGTCAGCAGTGGGTTGGGGAGTGGAGGTGACGGGGGTGGTGCAGAGAGGTGTCTGTTGTAGGAGGAGGTGGGGGTCTGTGGGGCCTGTGAAGATGTCCTGTGGTGGGAGGTGTGGAAAGGTCCATGGTGAATGTCGGCAGGGGTGAAGGAGGTGGGGTTGACGGGAGTGGTGTGGAGCTGGAGGTGGTGGAGGTAGGTGGGGGGTTATTGTGTGAAGAGGCAGTAAAGGGTCCGCTGGGCATGGAATTGAACCTATTGAAGAACGTGTTCAACCCATTCCCACGTCGTTCATCCCCCTTAGCTGCCCCCCACCTCTCGTCTGGAAGCCGGTGATCTCTCTCATCCTACTCCAGATGTTCCTGGTATTACCCTGCAGCTTGCATTCCAATTTTCTCCTGTAATTGTTCTTCCACTCCCTGATGCTGCTTTTGAGCTCTGCTTGTACCCGTCTGAGTTCTGTACAGTCCCCTAATCGAAAGGCTCTCTTCTTCTCATTGCGATGGACTTTAAGCTCGCTGGTTAGCCATGGTTTGTTGTTTGGAAAGCAGGGGACCTTTAGTGAGGAATGTGTTGTTGATGCAAAACCCAATTTACTCAGAGACACAATCAGTCAGGCAATCAATTTCCTCACTATGTAGCTCATACAGAGCTACATGGTGTCAATCAAACTATCTATCAATCAATATATCAATCTAACCATTCTTTCCGTGTTCCATTTCCATGGCCTCCGGCATTCCCCGCAATGTTTCCATGGCCTCTGGGGACCATTTCCTTACTGTCCTCATTGTAACTGGATGCTGCTGGAGAGAGCAAGACTAGGTTGTGGTCTGAACTGCCCAGTGGTGTCAGGGCAGTGGAGCTGTACACACCCTTAACATTTGCATACAGCAAGTGTAAGGTCTTATTTTCACAGTTGGTATATGTTACAAACTGGTAGAAGGTTGGGAGCGCCCATGTGATTATGAAGTCATGTGTGATTATGAATTCATGTGTGATTATGGACTCATGGGAATTATGAATTTATATGAACTCATATGAAATGTGTGATTATGTGAACAGTCAGGCTTTGACCAAGCTACCAGGCCGGATTTCGGGCCTTCGACCGAAGCCACCCTAAAGTTTTACGACACCGTGGCCACACGGCTTGGAACAATAATTGTTGAAGGACAATTATTAATAACTCTTGATAACTGAACAGCGCAACCTCTGTGGCACAACAGGTGTCATCCAGCAGTCACAGTGTGGATGGTGTGGAGTGAGCAGTGTGTAGTTTCCAGACAGGGGGAATATAAACAGTGATGGCCATGACACTGGTAAACTCCCTCGGCAAATAATATGGACGTAGGCAATGAGCTCGATGTCCGGGCTGCATATCCGCTCTTTAACAGTAACGTTCCTGTGGTGACATCACCTGTTATTTTTAGAGCACCGCCTTTCTTCTTGCTGGTCGTGGGGGTGTCTCTGTAGGCTCAAACTGTCTGGAAGCCAGGAATGGTGACATTAGAGTCCGGTATCTGCTCGTGCAGCCACGTTTCCGTCAAGCACATTAAACTGGACACTCGGTATTCCCTCTGTGTCATGGTGAGCGTTTTCAGTTCATTCCCTTTATTTGCGACCTTACGTTTCCAGTGATGACTGAAGGGATGTAGGGCTTAAATTGTCTCTTCTTCATCCCCCTTTTAAGCCCTGCTCTGCATCCCCGCTATTTCCTCTTTAGCCCCTCAAGTATAGTGGGTCGCTCCCAGACCAAGATGGTCGGGTACCTCAGGGCCGTCAGCTGGTCACGAGTGTAAACAATGCTAGCATTGTTACAGGCATGGCTCCCAGTGAACCGAAGAGAAACAAGTGCAATTAGCAGATGTATAAAGTGACCAATTCTTTGAAAGAGCATCTCGCCGTAGGGAGTAGAAAGATATAATGCAAAAATAAAGATAAAAAACAATGCAAAAATAAAATAAAAAAAAAAATGTTATTACGGTGAAGGAGAGCAAGGCCACCCCCCCCTCCCTGTAGCACAGGGTTTACCAATAAAGGAGAAACCTGATGGAGCAGCCTCATTTAGCTGGGAAAAGTCGTTGGGCTATTGCCAGGTTTCACTGAGGCAAAGAATGGCCACCTTATGGTCAGTTATAAAGTCAGTAATCAGATCAGCCTTGTTAGTGAGAGATCTGATGTTCAACAGACAGAGTTTCAGACAGGTGAATGATGTGTATGTGATTGCTTTGAGCAGGGGAGACAGTACATTGTGATTGACAGGGCGGACAGCAGTGCGGGGAGGGGGGCGGGGCTTAGTTGACCAGAAGGAGCAGATGGCTGTTACCGTTGTGTTGACTGTACTGAAAGTTCCGTCCAGAGCCTCTGTGGATGTATCTCGGCCGTTTGAGGATGTAGTGGTGGAGTGCAATCTGTGGTGGAGGGGTCCTGGAGAAAGTCCGGAGGTGAAACATCTCCAACACAGTACAATCCAGAGGAGCATTGCTAAAAGTCCACATGATGTAGGGTGGTCAGCAACGTAGTCCAGTGGTAGATGGTCCAGATGATGAAGCCACAGAACCAGTGTGGTGGAGGCAGAGGAATAAAGCGCGTGGGCAGAAGCATCACTGGAGACAACAGCCGAGCGACGCCGGGGATCAGCCACGGTCCAGTCGGCTAGGATGGAGCAGGTCAGCTATGTCAGCAGCAGGCTAGCCGGCCAGTTGGCAGGCTCGCTGAAGACAGGGAAGCAGCCGAGTGATGCCGGGGATTAGCAGCAGGCTAGCCGGCTAGGTTGTAACTTCACTGAAGACAGGGAAACAGCTAAGCGACACTGGGGATTAGCAGCGGACTCTCCGACCGGCAGGCGAACGCCCTCAGGCCAACGGTGTGTCGGGGATACAGCGTCCTCCGCGTCGACAGCAGTCCGTGGGCGCAGGTAAGCATCCAGGACAGACAGGTGTCCCGTCACGGAGCCGCCGCCGGGGAATCACGGGCAATTCACGCGTCCCTCTTCCCCCTTTAATGTTCTCATGGTGGTCCCTACTACATCCGCAAATCAGGCCCCCCCTTCCCCCTTAACTTCTCATTGTGGCCTCAATTACGTCCGCCTTATGGATCCGCGTTAAGTCGACGCAGCCCTACACCGTAGGCTCTGATTTGGTGTAACGCGGAACCATGAATCAGCCTTTACAATAATACAATGGGCGTATTGTGTCATTGGGCGCGCAACACATTTAAAAAAAAAAAAATTACGTTTATATGCGCCTAATGGTCGCAAAAATACGGTAGTCTTTCTCATATACCCTTGTTTTAGTCTTTCTCGTATACCCTTGTTTTAACTAGCTGTTCTTGTTTTTTTAACCCAGGTCTTATGGTCTTATGGTTTTAAGTTTTAAGTCTTGCTTTCTAGACCTACTTTTATGATTTTATGTTATAGTTTCTTTTAGTGTCTATTTTAACTTCATAGCCTATATTTTCCTGCTTTCTTTTAGCTTTTAGCTCCTGTGTTTCCTCATGGGGAGCCCTCCATGCTGGGAGTGACTCTGGCCTGTAGGGTGTCGTCATGGCGGCCGTTCTGACCTGGATGGTTGTGGAGCTCTGCACCACGGCTTTACCGCTGTGGTGTGGACTCCTCAATCCATCCGGGCCGGGATGGTCTCTGTGGAGCCCCCCGGGCAGGGGGGCTCCACAGGGGGTGTGGTTTAGGGTTGTTAATAAACCACACCCCCTGCTTCGGGGTTGTGTGGTTTAGGGTGATTAACAATGGCTAAGAAATAGTTTAGGGTTGTTGATAAACCGTTAAAGGTTGTTAATAAACCTTTGGGAATGGGGCCATTTGGCATGGACTTTGGTGTAAAATTTCCTTAAATCACAGCTTCATGAAATTTGAATATGTTGAAGTCCACAGCGTGCTGAGTCGGGGAACATTTGTAAGATGTCTCTACGATAACCTGTTGTGTAGCAACAACCGTCCAAAGTCAAATGGGATTGTTTTTTTTATTTCAAAGTTAAATATCGCAAAAACTGTAATAATTGGCATAATGAGGTTGTACGGTCCCTTAGTGCCAATCGGGCCGAGTGTTTCAAAAATTTTAACAATGTCTCTACAATAAATTTCGGCCGAGTAATAAGCACCACAATTTTTGCCCTTTTTCTTTGCTTGGTAGCTGGTAGCGTTGCCACTGTAACACTTTTGACTGAGAAAAGTAATGCCCATCAAGGCACGATGGAGATGCATCTAACGATGTATGCCATGCATGGGTGCACATTGCGGTTGGGGCCGCATTAACGGATAAAAAAGCATGCAGAATAATAATAATTAAAGCTGCAAGCAGTGATGAACGGGCCTGTGCGCGAGCAATTTTCACCAATAAAGGTCAAGGACTCAAAACCGAGTCCGATGAAAACCACCCATGACCCTTTATGTCAAACCATTCAAAAGTTATTGCAGAAAAAAGGAACTATCACATATCGACCAATCAGAAGAAGGGGTGGGGCTAATTTGCACCAATTAAGGTGAAGGAGTCAAAACCGAGTCCGATGACACCACCCACGACTCTTTATGTCAAACCATTCAAAGGTTATGGCAGAAAGTAGGAACTATCAAACTATCCAAAATTACACGATTAATTCAAAATGGGCGACTTCCCGTTCCGTTTCAGCCATGGCGCCAAGAGGCTTTTCTTTAAGTTGCGACATGATACAGGTGTGTACCGATTTCCGTGCATGTACGTCAAACCGTATTGTGGGACCTAAGGCATACATTTTTCTGGGGGGCGCTGTTGAGCCATTAGGCCACGCCCATTAATGCAAACCATTAAATATCAAATTTTTCGCCAGGCCTGGCTTGCATGCAAAATTTGGTAACTTTTGGGGCACGTTTAGGGGGAAAAAAAGGCCCTCATTTTGTCGGAAGAAGGAAAAAAAAAAGAGAAAAATTCCTACAGATACAATAGCACTGTAGAGCTCGGGCCCCAATAAGCGGAATAAGAAAAATGAAACCTTTTCTGTATACTAATATATCACCTTCATTTTTCAGGTTTTCTCGGGCGTGTTTTATTTTTGGGGGATTTTTTTTTTCCATATCAGAGCGGGGTTATGCTGTACACCCGCTGCTGCGCAGGGGGATTTTTGCGACTATACTTTTTAGCAAAATGCTAGCAACATTGGCCTTTGGGCCGTTTTGGACAATTGCAATATGGTCATGCCACTACTTGGCATTCCCATAATAATAATTTAGTCATAAGTCTAATGAAATTACCTTCAGTGGTGACACAAGTCAAATTCTGAACCACAGTTCCAAGACCACAGGGGATTTTGGTGGGAATACATCTTCCATCTTGGTGGACCTGCCACAGGTCGCAAGCAGGATCCTCACAGGGAATGAACTCCGTCAGATGAGAGCAAGTCCCCAGAGCACTACCAGAATGCCACAACATCTCTCTTATCCTTTTTCTTAAACCTGACAGAGAGCAGACAAGGATAGAAAGTACAGAAAATGTTAGTATAAATCATTAAGCCTTACCCATATGTTACTTTACACATATATGATACATTACCCCCTCAACCTAACAGTATATATATATATATTAGACCCTCCAGGAATCTGCAAAGAAAAAGTTTAAATATATATATATATATATATATATATATATATATATATATATATATATAGAGAGAGAGAGAGAGAGAGAGAGAGAGAGAGAGAGAGAGAGAGAGAGAGAGAGAGAGAGTTACAGTACAGACGAAGAGTTTGGACGCACTTCCTCATTCAAACAAATGGGGAGGTGTGTCCAAACATTTGGTCTGCACTATAGATATAGATATACCGTAGATGATCATTTAGTAGCCCGGGCGTTTAATATGCTAAATCCACTTGTACCCCAGGCGTTTATAAGAACCAGGCGGGTATTTGCACCAGGCTACAATTTATTTTTGCAATGAGCAGCACCAGACCATTACTTACAAAGAACATATGAGATCACCATAGTACCACTGGAACTAAAATTGTACACACTGTACACAACACAACACCTCACGACGAGCTCCCGATCACAAATCGTGAGCTCGCAAGAAAATCAAGCGTGTTTGAAATCCTGGTAGCTCCTCGTGAAGGAATCACAGTTGAAGCAGCTACGACCCGATTTGCCTCATTCTTTTACAGAGAGCATGCACAATCTCTGATGTCACGTCAAAAACTATTAATTGTAGTTTAAGTTTTGCAAAATTCACATTACAAATCATGTTTTAATAGCAAAAAAAAGACCGCATTTCCACGTACGGTGCGGGTCGCCGCGTACCCTGCGCCGTAGGCTCTGCGTTGGTGTAACGCGGAACCATAAATCAGCCTTAAGTGTGTGCGCTGTCTGCTCTTCAGAAAACCTCTTTTTTCTCTTCTCATTTTGCTGGGACGCCGGGTTCCTCCGCCGAGACACAACTTTTGCGGTAAGCGTTCTTTGTTGTGTCTAAAAATGATTCGCAGTGCACACACCCAATCAGAAACGGTACAGATATTTTGGGATTTTAATATATAAAAAAATAAAATTATAAATAATAAAGAATCCCCATAACCTTTGATCGGGTGGGCAGGATGCACGTTTGGGTGTGGGAACAGCCCACCCCTGCCCCAAAACCGGCCTCGAGTTCCAGTACACAGACTTCAGGTAAACATGTGCATTTTATATGCATGCAAAAATCTGGAGTGCTTATTCTGCCCTTGAAACTCCCTTTCTGTTAAGTAATTATTTGATGTTTTGGTGTTTAGTGAACAAGGGGGTTTGCTTTTCTTCTGTCAATTTCCCTAACACTCTTTAAAAATCAAGATAGCAGAGAATTCGTTATCCTATGTTTCACAGGGGAAGTGTACATGAATGTAACTTCCGTATGAAAGGATCTGAAAATGTATATTTTTATGGGTTGGACCTGTGGCTCTGTTTCTTTACTGAATCAACAACATACACTCCCTAGCCAAAGGACATAATTTCACTTCAATCTCTTCTTACAAATATCAGAGATGCTCAAAGTGTTAAGATTTTTTAGATATAAAATACTCATATACTGTTTTTTTTGTTTGTTGTTTTTTTTTATTTATTTTTTTCCACCCAGCCCTGGTTCAACCTGAACTCTGGTGCTAGACCCGAGCAAGCAGCTATCCCAAATCTCCTGGCAAACTGCAGGGCTGAGTAAATCTACACTGCGTCATCAATACCTAGGAAAACCAGTCTAGACTTCCTTTCAGCCAAACCAAACTATAACTAAACTCCACCAAACAGCAGTATCCAAACGTCTGTGCCACTACTGTTTTCCCAACTTTGGCGAATAGATTTGGGTTGCCGCTGAAACTCTTCCTTGTACTTCCCTGAATGTCTTCATTGGTGAGTGATTGCATGTATGATATAAAAAATAACTACATAGTGAATAGAAAAGAAACTTATGTATATTGCTGTAGATTAAAAGAGTGCTGTAAGAACTGTGTAGGGACGGGTGAATATCACAGTAAGGTAAAAGGGCTTTGGATGGTCAACAAGACTATAAAACAAGAGTAAAAAGGTAGCATATTCACTTACCAGCCATTTTATTAGGTATACCAGGTGTACCTACTAAAGCAGCCGGTGATTGTTAATGCAGTCAATTTACCATTTTTAAATGATATCAATATTTATTTTGCAGTGCCTTGATATGAATGGCGCATCAGCAAATCCACCACTGGCTTATCTGGCACCACGGCAGCACTATGAAATAGGCAAGGCAAGGCAAGTTTATTTGTATAGCACAATTCAATACAAGGTAATTCAAAGTGCTTTACATCAACATTAAAAGCGGCAAGACACAATTAAACAGTAAATAACAAATCAAATGAAATAAAATTATAAGAAAAGAGGTAAAATGATAAAAAGCACAAGTTGTTAAAAAAACAAGGGCAGTAGAATACAGCAGGTAAGTATTTAATTTAAGAGTACGCTTCAGTAAACAGTAATGTTTTTAGGCCTGATTTAAAGGCGTTGACAGTTTGAGCAGACCTCATGTTCCACCGGTGAGAAGCAGAATAACTGAACGCTGCCTCACCTTGCTTGGTTCTGGTTCTGGAACCACAACAAACCAGATCCAGATGAAGCTCAGGGGTCTGGGAGCTTCATAGGAACTAACAGATCCAGATGAAGCTCAGGGGTCTGGGAGCTTCATAGGAACTAACAGATCCAGATGAACCTCAGGGGTCTGGGAGCTTCATAGGAACTAACAGATCCAGATGAACCTCAGGGGTCTGGGAGCTTCATAGGAACTAACAGATCCAGCATGTATTTTGGCACAAGACCATTCAGTGCTTTGTAGACCAGCAGGAAGATTTTAAATGTGGTCCAGTTTCCTGGTGTAATGTGGTCCAGTTTCCTGGTGTAATGTGGTCCAGTTTCCTGGTGTAATATGGTCCAGTTTCCTGGTGTAATATGGTCCAGTTTCCTGGTGTAATGTGGTCCAGTTTCCTGGTTTAATATGGTCCAGTTTCCTGGTGTAATATGGTCCAGTTTCCTGGTGTAATGTGGTCCAGTTTCCTGGTGTAATATGGTCCAGTTTCCTGGTGTAATATGGTCCAGTTTCCTGGTGTAATGTGGTCCAGTTTCCTGGTGTAATATGGTCCAGTTTCCTGGTGTTTGTAAGGACTCTCCAGCATTCTGGATCAGCTGCAGCTGCCTGATAGATTTCTTGTTAAGGCCTGTAAAGATGCCATTGCAATAGTCCAACCTACTGAAAATGAATGCATGAATAAGTTTTTCCATGTCTTGTTTAGACTGAATCCCCTTAATTCTAGCAATGTTTTTTAGGTGGTAATAGGCAGATTTAGTGATAAACTTTAGATGGCTGTTGAAGTTCAGGTCTGAGTCAATTATTACACCCAGATTTCTGGCTTGATTTGTAGCTGTCAATGACATGGAGCCAAGGTGATCCCTGATCTTTTCCCTTTCATTTTTAGGGCCAAAAATGATCTCTTCTGTCTTTTCTGCATTTAGTTGGAGAAAATTCTGGCACATCCACTCATTTAGTTGATGAAAACAGTTACTCAATGACAGTAGGGGACTGTATTCACATGGTGACACTGAAATATAGAGCTGTGTGTCATCGGCATAAGTATGGTAGGAAATGTTGTGATGTTCCATAATCTGAGCTAGCGGTAGCATATAGATGTTGAATAGAAGGGGTCCGAGAATGGACCCTTGAGGAACCCCACATGTGATCTTGGTTCTCTCAGACTCATGGTTTCCAATTGACACAAAAAAAGGCCCTATCATGCAAGTAAGATTTGAACCATTGAAGCACAGTGCCGGTAAGTCCCACCCACTTTTCCAGTCTGCTGAGTAGTATGTTATGATCAACTGTGTCAAATACAGCACTGAGATCCACTAATACCAGAACAGAGGATTTGCATGCATCATTATTCAAATGAATATCATTTAAGACTTTGATAATAATACATATAAACATTATTATTCATATATAAATCAAATAAAACTAATGGTAACAATAAGTCTGTAGTCAAGACAAAGGAGGCGGGCTGGAATTGTGACAGGAAGAAAAGAATCGACAAAAATACCCATTTATTTCTAGTTCTAAGGATATATAGTGTTTTTAAATACCTTTTTTTATCTCACCATGAATTTACTTTTCTCTCCTTCGGCATCCGTTACAATTAAATATAAACTGCAAAGCCGATATCTATATCCTGAGTGAGAGGTTGGCCACACTGGCTGACGTTAACGTAGAGCAAACTTGAAGCAGGCTCCATGGCATTTCAGAAGTGTCTGCAATTTGGAATTATTTAAAACTCGACAGCAATTGCAGTACAACAGCAGCTTCTGCTGTTTACAATTTTATAATTGGCTGGACAGAAAGGACAGCGCTTCTTCCATTTTCTTTTTCTTTTCTTTTTTTGTGGTAGTATCACATCTGGGCTCCAAATCAGCCAATACTCAGACTTGGGAGCAAAAAAATGTTTTTGGTACATCACTATCAGTGTTGTATCTCAAGTCCAGTCTTTTTGTCCAGGTGAGTACCACAGTGTTTATATTTCTCCACCATCTACACTTATTGTATGTTTCTATGTATTCACCTTCATGGAAAAACTTTCAGAATTCATCTTAATCTTCCACAATGACTTTTTCACATTCAAGATGAAATGATGTTTCAACACCATGCCACAAAACTGTCCACCAGTTCTCCACGCTCAATCTCTTGTCTATAATATGATGTTCTTGCAGATGGAAAGCTGAATGATATGTCTCCACCTTCCTTAAGTTATTTCATAACTAAAATGTTATCTAGTAATTTCCATGTTCAATTCATTTGTCCACGTAGCAGCAAATCTGATAAGCACAAATAAAAGGTAAAAATGTGAATCTACTGTGATGGAATGTACAATTGTAATTTCCTGAGCAAGGCTGCATCGTCTATCTAATCTGGTAGACTTTTGACTTGGATCATAACAGTGCCCTTCTACTCGATATCTATCCACTACAACACTGCTCACTGCGAGTGATACATTACATTGGTTTCAAACTCTGTTGTGCACACCAACTCTTTGTGAATGTCATTAAAATATAGTAGCCACAAGAGAGCCCACTATAAACCAGAAGATGTTTTGTTTTTCACTCCCTGAAATGTATTAATGGCACTGTCTGTGAGAGAGGCCAGTTTATCCAAGAGTGATCTAATGTTTTGAGTGCGGCCACTGACCTGAACAAACCGCGCTTCAGTTGCTCCCCTGGGCACTTTAATGCACATTTACTCACTGCAGGGACGAGGTCATGATGTCCTTTTAGTACAGTACTAACACACTAATAACACTGAAACTACCGGCACATTGAGTGACACACACGTCATATATCACACACAATCTGTGGCCTCTCTAAAGACGAAAGCAGTCAGATAAAACATATTTTCACTTGTGTAAGAAAGCTAGTATAAACACACAGACTCAAAGGAATCATCTCATCTGAAGACTCTTGAAATCCTAAATCCTTGAGGGTGAGAACTGAACAGTGAACATGTTTTCTCTTTTTCTCAGCTGCTGTAGTTAATTTATGTTCACCCTTCTCCCAGTACACATTTGTTTTCGTGAAGCCATTTATTAACAAACTATGTGAGATTTTGTCTGAGAGGCTAATGGTTCCTGCTCGTTTGTTCTGCTGAAACTGTCCCTCACTGCGATCATTGAGATCATGGACATAATGATCTCAGCACGGCTGTCAGGTAAGTGTAAAATCCATCAATAATAATGCTGGATGTAGTCTGACCAGCTGTTAGGCAGCAATTTCTCTTCAAATCACAACAGCCAATAGTTCATTGCTTTTGTGAGTGTTTGGAATTCCACCACTTAGCCATCTGTACACATAAAGTAACAACTTAATTAGGGCCCGAGCACTTGCAGTGCGAAGTGCAAATTGTATCTGTAGGAATTTTTATTTTTCTCGTTTATTTTTTATTTTTCCTTCTTCCGACGAAATGAGGGCCTTTTTGCCCCCCTAAACATGCCCCAAAAGTCACCAAATTTTGCACGCAAGCCAGGCCTGGCTAAAAATGTGATATTTAATGGTTTGCACTAATGGGTGTGGCAAAATGGCTCTGAAGCGTCCCCTAGAAATCTTTGTGCATCAAGCCCCACAATACGGTTTGACGTACATGCACGAAAATCCGTACACACCTGTATCATGTCGCAACTTAAAGAAAAGGCTCTTGGCTCCATGGCCGAAACTGAACAGGAAGTCGGCCATTTTGAATTAATCAAATAATTATAATTAATTATAATTATAATTAAAGCTGCAAGCAGCGATGAACGGGCCCTCGCACTCACAGCCACCGGCCCCCCAATAGGAGTATCAGAAACGACACCACCCACGACTTCCTATGTCAAACCATTCAAAAGTTATAGCAGAAAAAAGGGAAAACCAATCAGAACAAGGGGCGGGGCTAATTCAGGCCAATGATGGTCAAGGACTCCATACAGAATCTGATGACACCACCCACGACTCTCTATGTCAAACCATTCAAAAGTTATAGCAGAAAATCGGGACAACCAATCAGAAGAAGGGGTGGGGCTAATTAAGGCCAAAGAAGCTCAAGGACTCATTACAGAGTCCCATGACACCACCCACGACTCTCTATGTCAAAACATTCAAGTGTTATAGCAGGAAATAGGGACAACCAATCAGAAGAAGGAGCGGGGCTAATTTTCACCAATTATGGTCAAGGACTCAATACCGAGTCCCATGATACCACCCACGACTCTCTATGTCAAAACAATCAAAAGTTATAGCAGGAAATAGGGACAACCAATCAGAAGAAGGGGCGGGCCCAATTTTCACCAATTATGGTCAAGGACTCAATACCGAGTCCGATGACACCACCCAGGACTCTTTGTCAAACCATTCAAAAGTTATGGCAGAGAAAAGTATTCTAGGGGGCGCTGTTGAGCAGTTAGGCAACGCCCATTAATGCAAACCATGAAATATCAAAATTATCGCCAGGCCTGGCTTGCATGCCAAATTTGGTGCCTTTTGGAGAACTATCAAATATGGACCAATCAGATGAAGGGGTGGCGCGCCTTATGGCGTCTAGCGTCGCCACGGTAACACTTTTGAAAGAGAAAAGTAATGCGCATAGTCGCAGGATGGAGACGCACATTTTGATGTATAACATATCTGGGTGCACGTTACGGTTCGGGCCGTATTAATTGCCGAAGAAATGGCATAAATTGCGCCAAAATTACACAATTAATTCAAAATGGCTGACTTCCTGTTCGGTTTGGGCCATGGCGCCAAGAGACTTTTCTTTAAGTTGCGACATGATACAAGTGTGTACCGATTTTCGTGCATGTACGTCAAACCGTATTGTGGGGCTTGAGGCACAAAGTTTTCCAGGGGGCGCTGTTGAGCCATTTTGCCACGCCCATTAATACAAACCATGAAATATCAAATTTATCACCAGGCCTGCCTGGCATGCAAAATTTGGTGCCTTTTGAGGAACTATCAAATATGAACCAATCAGATGAAGGGGGGTGCGCCTTATGGCGTCTAGCGTCGCCACAGTAACACTTTTGAAAGAGAAAAGTAATGCGCGTATTCGCAGGATGGAGACGCACATTTTGATGTATAACACATCTGGGTTCACGATACGGTTCGGGCCGTATTAATTCTCGAAGGAATGGCATATATTGCTCCAAAATTACGGGATTAATTCAGAATGTTCAAAATGGCAGACTTCCTGTTCGGTTTCGGCCATGGCGCCAAGAGACTTTTCTTTAAGTAGCGACATGATACAGATGTGTACCGATTTTCGTTCATGTACGTCAAACCGTATTATGGGGCTTGAGGCGCAAAGTTTTTTCTGTCTGAACCAATCAGATGAAGGGTGGGCTCGCATTTTGGCGTCTAGCGTCGCCACGTTAATGCTTTTGAAAGAGAAAAGTAATGCGTGGTGTCGGAGGATGGAGACGCACATTTTGATGTATAACACACCTGGGTGCACATTACGGTTCGGGCCGTATTAACTGCCGAAGGAATGGCATAAATTGCGCCAAAATTACACAATTAATTCAAAATGGCCGACTTCCTGTTTGGTTTCGGGCATTACGCCAAGAGACTTTTCTTTAAGTTGCGCCATGATACAGGTGTGTACTGATTTTCGTGCATGTACGTCAAATCGTATCGTGGGGCTTGAGGCACAAAGTTTTCAAGGGGGCGCTGTTGAGCCATTTTGCCACGCCCATGAAGGCAAACCATGAAATATCAAATTTTTCGCCAGGCCTGGTTTGCGTGCAAAATTTGGTGACTTTTTGGGCACCTGCAAATACAATAGGGCCTTCGCACTGCAAGTGCTCGGGCCCTAATTAATTTTGCCGCAATTTATGCCATTTCTTCGGCCGCTTCTTCGCCCGAACCGTTACGTGCACCCAGGTGTGTTATACATCGAAATGTGCGTCTCAATCCTGCGACGATGGGCATTACTATTCTCAGTCAAAAGCGTTACCGTGGCGACGATAGATGCCAAAAAGCGCGTCCTGCCCTTGATCTGATTGGTCCATATTCTATAGTTCCTACTTTCTGCCATAACTTTTGAATGGTTTGACATAAAGACTCGTGGGTGGTGTCATCGGACTTGGTTTTGAGTCCTTGAACATAATTGGTGCAAATTAGCCCCGCCCCTTCTTATGATTGGTCGATATTTGATAGTTCCTATTTTCTAAAGTGCACCCAGGTGTGTTATACATCAAAATGTCCGTCTCTATCCTGCGAATATGCGCATTACTTTTCTCAGTCAAAAGCGTTATTGTGGCGACGATAGACGCCAAAACGCATGCCCCCCCCTCCAGCCCACTTAAAACACTTGTCCAAACCACATCCCAGACATCGATTCACAGGCTGCCATCTTGCTCTTGTTGGGTCGAGACATTATCAGAGCCCACAAAGTGCAAAAACAAGTGAAAACGGCCCACACAACGCGCCCTATACCCAAAAGTTGGACCTTGGCTGGGTGATTGTGGGTGATGTGTGTATCGGGGATATGCACAGGCCGCCTGTTGTCCATTTCTACACCACCACCGTACAGAGTAACGGACGCCTGTCGCTCTTTCAGCCATGCCGCAACCATTACACAGTGAAGGTGTCAGGGATGGTTAGATGAGGACCCAAACGCAGGAGAGCAGGAGGCAGGAGTTCCAAAAAACGTAGATTTATTCGCAAAAAACAAAGACAAAAATGCTGCTGAGCACGATCAAAAACGGAACAGGAACATGAACAAGAAAACTAGGTAAACCTGACGAGGAGAACATGGAGGGAACAAACAGTACGGACCAGTGAGAAGCAGGGGATAAACAAGACTAGATATACACAAAGGATAACGAGACAAAGGTCCAGACAATCAGGGCAGATAGGAACCAGGAGGGTCAAGACAGAACTGGAACTCAGGGACATGAGCTTTCAAAACAAAACAGGGGAATGTCAAATCCTGACAGAAGGAGAGATATTGTGACACTAAACTCCTCTTACAGCCCGTCCAGCGCCGAGGCAGTCATGCCAAAGGTGAACAGAACACTTCAGGCAGTGACGCGTTTCAGACAACCAAGCAGGACGAAACAGAGGGCCCTTCTATCGAGGACCTGCAGTTTCCGAGCACATGGACGACGGGGTCTACGAGGATGAGGAAAACAGCTGGGTGGCTCCTCTGCCTTTCAGAGCTCACCGGCCACAGCTGCCTACCAATAGTGTCCAGGCACAGGAACGCCTCAACTCACTGTAGCGCTCCTTCAAAAGGAAGCCTGAAATGAAGGAACAATTTGTCACATTAATCACCCAAAAAAACAAACTGGCCCTGATCTTAACAACAGCCTGATTGGCATCCTTCTTCGTTTCAAAGGAGCAAGTAGCCTTCTCAGTGGACATACAGCAAATGTTCCATTGCTTCAAGGTCAAGCCTGAGGACAGCAGCTTTCTCAGGTTATTCTGGTTTAAAGATAACAACCCAGAAAAGGAGGTAGCTGAGTATCACATGAATGTCCACGTGTTTGGGAATAGCCCCTCCCCAGCCGTGGCCATTTACTGTCTCAGGCGTGCAGCTCAGGAAGGTCAGAGTGAGTATGGAGAGGATGCACAGCTGTTTGTGGGCAGAGGCTTTTATGTGGACGATGGACTGAAATCCCTTGCTACAGCTGAACAGGCGATCAGTCTGCTTAAGAGGACTCAAAGTATGCTGGCCTGTTCAAATCTCAGACTGCACAAGTTGGTCTCGAACAACAAAGCAGTCATGGAGGCCTTCCCCTGTGAAGATCAGGCCACTGACCTAAAGGACCTTGACCTGGCCGCTGACAGCCTTCCGAACACAGAGGAGTCTCGGGCTACTCTGGGACCTGGAGTAAGACTGCTTCTCTTACCATGTGGAGGAACAGAGAAAGCCATTTACTCGGCGAGGAGTACTCTCCACGGCGAACGGCCTGTATGATCCACTCGGACTCGTCTCTCCATTGACAATTCAAGGCAAAGTACTCCTTCGCGAACTCATCACTGACTCTCCTGACTGGGACTGGCTGCAGAGAAAGAGAAACTGTGGGAAGATTGGAGGGATTCTCTCCAAGAACCGGAAAAATTGAGAATCCCCGGAGCATACACTTGCATATCCTTGTCCGCAGCCAAGCGAACGGAGCTGTGTGTCTTCTCGGACGCATCAGAAAGGGCAGTGGCTGCAGTTGCCTATTTAAGAACTGTAGAGGCAGATAGACTGATCTCAAGCAGAGCCAGACTCACACCGTGCCCTGAGCACACCATACCTAATTTGGAGCTGTGTGGAGCGGTCATGGCACTAGATCTAGCTGAGACCATCACGTCTGAAATTGACATCACGTTTGATGCAGTCACATTCTACACAGATTGTAGAATTGTACTTGGATATATTTTCAACGAGAAAAGAAGATTTTACGTGTACGGTAGCAACCGAGTTCAACGTATCAGGTGAAGCACTCAGCCACTACAGTTCACACACAACACAATCCTGCAGACACCACAACACGATCGATCCCAGCAGACCGCCTGAAGCGCACAATGTGGTTCACTGGGTCGGCGTTTTTGTCTCAGCCTACTGAGATGCTGTTTGCCGAGCAGATCTTTGACCTCCTACAGCCAAAACAGGATCCTGAAATCCGGTCATATGTGACCACTTTGTGTACGTCAGTACTCAAGCACCTTGGCTCACAATGTTTCAGCCGTTTCTCAGAATGGAGCTCTCTCACGCGGGCTGTTGGTGTGTTGATCCACATCTTTCAGTGCTTCAGAAACAAGAGTAATGGACCGTGTCAGAAATGGCATCTCTGCCACAAGCCTGCATCAGTGTAGGTCCAAGACCAGAGTACAAGGATCATCATGAAAACAGTTCAGCGTGAGACCTATGAGAGAGAATTAGAATGCCTCTTGTCCAACTCCAACATCCCAAAGAGCACTCTGGACCCTGGACCCTTTCCTCGAGCAAGCAGGTCTGCTGAGAGTTGGGGGACGTCTCACAGCTTCTGACTTAGGACCTGAGGAAAAGAGACCAATGATCTTACCCGGACGTCACCATGTAGCCACCCTCATTGCCCGCCACTTCCACGAACAGACACAACACCAAGGACGCAACTTTACTGAGGGGCCATCCGATCTGCTGGCTACTGGATAGTGGATGGAAAGAGATGTGTCAACAGAGTGATTTTTGAATGCGTAGTCTGCCGCAAACTCAGAGGAAAATGTGAATTACAAAAAATGGCCGACCTGCCCCCGGACAGGCTCAGCACTGAACCGTCCTTTACTAACGTGGGCCTGGATGTGTTCGGCCCCTGGACTGTGGCCGCACATCGCACAAGGGGAGGATATGCCGAGAGTAAAAGGTGGGCCATCCTCTTCACTTGTCTATCTGTGAGAGTTATTCACATCGAAGTTATAGAGTCTATGGACTCTTCTAGCTTGATAAATGCACTCCGTCGATTCCAGGCAATCCGAGGACCAGTGAAACATCTACGCTCCGACAGGGGCACAAACTTCATTGGAGCCTCAAAAGACCTGGAAATCCCCTCCAACGCTGATGAGAAGACAGTCAAGAGATTCCTCTCTGAGCCAGGCACCACATGGACTTTCAATGTCCCACACTCCTCGCATATGGGAGGGGTTTGGAAAAGGACGATCGGGGTCACACGCCGCATACTAGAGTCGATGCTCATGCAGCTAGGATCTTCCAAACTCACACACAAGGTGCTCACAAGCTTTCACCGCCATTGTGAACAATCGCTCACTTGTACATGTGTCCACTGACCCTACAGATCCTTTCATCCTCACGCCTGCTTCCCTGCTGACTCAAAAGGTGGGCCCTTGTCCGCCTCCGGCTGTTGAGTTTGATCTCAAGGACCTGTACAAGCAGCAGTGGCGCAGAGTCCAAAGTCTGTCAAACAGATTCTGGGACAGGTGGCGCAAACAGTACCTGGCTACGCTTCAACCCCGCAGAAAGTGGACATCTGACCAGCCGAACCTCACGGAAGGAAGTGTTGTGCTTCTTAAGGACAGTGTAGCTAAAAGAAATGACTGGCCACTTGACATCATCTCAGAGGTGTACCCCAGTGAAGATGAACGGGTATGCAAGGTTCAGCTGAGAGTGCCAAATAAGGATGGTACTAGACTGTATCTTAGACCTGTCAATGAACTGGTTTTGCTCATTTCTCCAGATAAATAAGTTTGATGCTTTACATATGTTTACTGACATTAAAATAGTTGTAAAGGTCAATTGATTACAATACTGAGCTACTGAAGTTTATTTTGATATTAAGAGTAAAGAAAGAAGGTGAAACCCTCTGGGTATCAGATGGGGAGTGTTCTGTTTACAGTTTTTTCAACTGCTTAGACACAAAACCTTTATATTTCACACGATTTCTAAAACCTGACACTCAAACGTCACAACTCCACATCAAATCAGCAAAACTATACACTAATTCTCAGCCTTGACACATATTTTCAGTTTAGCTATTAACTTTTTTCAAATCAGTACACACAATTCTCTACCTACACACAATAATCTAAAAGGAAGTAACTTGATTTCCTGTTTCAAACACAACCAAACAAAATGCCACATTTATTCATCAGTGCCTCAGACTCTGTGCTCACATGTGCAAACAATAATTGCTTGATTGAACACCAAGCAATCACTGCCTGACACAGGCCTATAAATAGGCCAAAGGCCAAGTCTTCTGTCTTGAACAATGGATCATAACAATGCAGAGAGAGCCGGGGGGGACGGAGGAAGATGCGGAGGGCGATAAGGAGTTCGGGTTCGTGGAGGACACTTTGGAAGAGGAGCAGGAAGAGGAAGAGGAAGAGGAAGAGGAAGGGAAAGAGAACCAAGAAGAGTTGTCTCTGATGAGATTAGGGCTACTCTGATAGATCATGTGATCAATCATGGGTTGACCATGAGAGAGGCTGGACTCAGAGTCCAGCCCAACTTGAGTCGATTTACAGTGGCGGCCATAATTCGAACCTTTCGAAATGAGAACAGGTAATGTAATAGCCATTTCTGCATAGCTTTAAAATGCATGCGTGTTCAAAGGGTGTACAGCCTTAGTTGACTGTTTATACAGCACATACTCCTACTACTGGATTTCTGTATTTTCTAGAGTGGAAAGACAACCGTATCGTGGAGGACAAGGTTGCGTATTTTCACAAGACCAGGAGACCGAAATTGTAAATATGGTTTTGGCAAATAACGGCATTAGAATTCATGAGATTCAAACTCATGTTTTGGAAGATATTGATGCAGTCAGTTTGTCGACGATTCATCGTGTCCTGCAGGACTGAGGACTGAGGAATCAGTGGCGACTGAATCAGCTGTACAGGGTCCCGTTTGAAAGGAACTGTGACAGAGTGATGAACCTGCGGTGAGAGTACGTGGAGGTATGTACAGTACATAGCACTTCCAGTACATCAGACTTTCACCTGCTGAGACAGATTACTGTGCATATCCTGATCTGTTCTTTTATCTACTGTAATACAGAGAATATTGGAGATGGATGCCCACCCCATTCTCCATGAATACATCTATGTGGATGAGGTGGGATTCAACCTCACCAAGTCAAGACGGAGAGGGAGAAATAACATCGGACAGAGGGTAATTATCAATGTCCCGGGCCAACGTGGAGGAAATGTCACCATGTGTGCTGCTCCAAATGAAGAGAATCCACACCAGGCAATATTTGTGGTTGTGTGGTATAATGTTAGTTTTCATCGCTCCCAACTGGTCCACAATTGGTTTGTCAACCATCCCC
This sequence comes from Cololabis saira, assembly GCF_033807715.1. Lineage (NCBI taxonomy): Eukaryota > Metazoa > Chordata > Actinopteri > Beloniformes > Belonidae > Cololabis > Cololabis saira. The sequence continues at coordinate 1,894,676 of NC_084592.1, read as the reverse complement.
ATTTTTCTGTTGTCAATCTGCCTCCATATTCACAATTTCTGAACCCGATCGAAGAATTCTTCTCAACATGGCGCTGGAAAGTGTATGATTGTCGTCCCTATGCCCGTCTTTCACTTCTCCAGGGAATGGAGGAAGCATGTGGTGACATTCATGCTGCTTCTATCCAAGGTTGGATACGCCTCTCAAGAAGATTCTTTCCTCGATGTTTGGAAAGAGAAAATATTGCATGCGACGTGGATGAAGTGTTGTGGCCAGACCCAGCCCTGAGGAGAGACGGACTCTAAATGCACACCCAACTAGCTCTCCCCATCAACACACACACACACACACACACACACACACACACACACATACACACACTTTTTCATAAATGTCTGTTTTTTGGTAGCTGTTGGTGTACTTTGTTTTGTTTTTCTTATGTTGTGTACAATACTGCTTTCACAACAGCAACCGATTTATTAAAAAAATGCAATATTTTTGGTTCCAATATTGCTTGTGTTGGCTTCTATTTGCATATTACTGTACAGTATATTCACTCTTGTATGGCAATACATAAAAAACAAAAGAGATGTGTTTATGATGTGAGACAAATGCTTGCTTTTGAGATGTGTTCAGAATATTTTGAATACTGTGCTTCATTTTGCAGGAGCGAGGACGCTTTTTGCATTTCGTGTGAGCAATAGTTGAATTTGTGTGTAGAGCTTTGAGAAAAACACACAGAGCTTTGAAAATGTGTGTAAGCGCTTGAAACTGTAATGTCCAGCGGCCTCATTTAAAATGGAGTGCTTAGGATTCATACTAAAAGTGCACGTACACCCAAAAGCCGAAAAAGCCGGGCGCAAAAAAAAATCTGGATCAATAAAACCATGTGCACGCACACTTGCACGCAATGTTCGCTTTATAAATCACAGTCCAGCTGGAAGGTTGCGCAGCTAAATCTGCCTCATATCCCGCCCTCTACACGCCCACTTTTTACCTTAAAAGGGCAATGCAAAGTAGTATTTGCATATGGATGAGTCTGCTGAGCATGCGCAGCAGCTTCCTGCAGCCTGTTTGGCGTCAGAATGAATGAACGTGTCCAGCCACCGTGCCACTGAATTTCACTGAGATCTGAGATCTAGATGTTGTGGATGAGGTGGAGGACAGGAAAACCACATTATTTGGGGGTGACAGTAAAAGTAGAAAGAGTATATAAATAGTATAAAATAATTAAAGCGAGTGAGTGGGAGCACGACGTTGCTGCGCTAAACGCTGTGAGTCCCCCGGCGCAACAGGGGGGACATGTCCCCCCCGTCTTTTCAAAATCATGTTTTTGTCCCCCCCACTTTTTACAGTTTAAAAACTAACGGTAGGCTCAGCCTGTAATTGCAAATCATCCAGACACCCTGTGCAAAGGCGATGCGAAGACGGCCCCGCACCCCCTCCTCCCTCCCGTCTTCCCTCAGAGCTGCTCAGGGCGGGTTTATGGTTCTGCGTTACACCAACGCAGAGCCTACGGCGTAGGTGCGCGTCGCTGCATACCCTACGGCGTAGGCTCTGCATCGTTTTAACGCGGAACCATAATTTACGCTTACACCCGCACGTAAAGGTTTCACGCGCGCGTAAAACTCATATATATATATATATATAAGAAAATCTGTGTCCCTTTAGGGAAGAAATGAGTGGCTCCATGGAGCCCCTAAACGCTCTACGAAGCCCCTCATTTGTTCTGTCCTAAAGCGGTGGGTGAAGAGGAGGTTCCCGGCGTGTCACCGTGGCTGCTGCAGCAACAGAGTCCTGACTGATGCTGAGCTTCACACACAGAGGAACACAATCAGCGCTATTTTATTATAAGTCTGATATATGTTGTGATACGTCATGACATTATTAAGAGTATGACATGAATCTTGCTTCATTTCACCACCTCACAGCCTGCGTCGCCAGTTCCCCGTGTCTTAAGTAAATTCTTACGGGAGGGTCCGGGTTGCCGTAGGGATACGCAGATTTTTCGGTTAGTTTTTTTCTTTTTAAATCCCAGCCTTTGCGTAGAAGGTGGCTTGCGCATCTTTCAGGCCCTTTTTGTGCGCAAGCAAGCTTTATAGATGAGGCCCCAGTTTGTTTTGCTCCTGTGAAGCACAGCATTGTTCTTTTACGTTGTTTTCACAGGTTGTTAGTCTGAGGCTGCCATCTACTGGCAACCAACGGTCGCCAGTAGATGGCAGTGTTGGACCACACCCAGTGATCATGTGGACTGTTATAAAGGTTTATGAACATTTTGTGAATGTATACCGTATTCAAACGTTGAAACCCTGGTCAACCCCCCCCCGGCCTGAAACTGGCTTTAATGTGCCTCATAAAATGGCGACTGTGCCATGAACTACAATCCCAGCATGCCTTGCGGGATGGGGCGGCGCCTGAGAGCGACGCGCACCCAATCCCGAGCGAGGCGCTGATGACGTCATCGCAGCGCGCGGAGATACAAAACTCCGTGCTGCACCAAGACTTTTCTCTCTTCTCTTCGCTTCTCTTCAACGATCCTGGACGCGCGTTGCTGTCCAGCAGCTTTTAAGAGCTGTGGGGGGGGGTTTCAAGGAGCCGTCGAGGCCCGCACTGACCGGGCGCAAGGTCCGATCCCAGAGCGCTGCGCTGCGCCCTGGACTCTGTCTCCCTGCCTTAACTCCTTTCTTTTTTCCCCGAGCCCTGTCTTCCACTCAGGATGACCGCTTCGGGAGCCAAAAACCCGCCCGGAGCTCCAGCCTTTGGACCGCGAGGCCCTCGCGCAGCCCGGCAACACCACACGGGACGAGCCGACGTTCTGAAGGGAGGAAGCGGCCCCCGTGCGCAGCGACACTGTTCACTTTTTCTGTGGAGTTAGGAAAGGAGAGAGACCGAGCGGCCGCAGAAACTGAGGATCCCCGTCAGGAAACCCCTTGCAGGACCGAGCCGCAGGACGGAGCCTGCAGCCTCAGGTCCGGACTCCCGAGGACGCGTGAGCTGCGGTCTGGGCGATCAGTCACTGGTGTAGACCTGAATTTATGTTTAATGAAATTACTGTGTGCATATTACGGTTATTTGTTCATTTGGTGGCGCCGTTTCGCCAGTAGTCACGTTTAAAACACCGGGAGTAACACCCGGAGACCCGAGGAGGCGTGAGGTTTTGAGACCTGGGTGTATGAGTTTAACTGGGAGTGTTACAGAGCTAAATCTGCGTTCAGAGCTGAGATTACATCAGCACCATTATCAGGACTGTTTTCATTAATTTGTAGTCACTACTTTCTGCTAGTCAGTCATGTTTTAAAGCGCTGTTTTCTGCCGTAGTCACGTTTAAAACACCGGGAGTAACATCCGGTCTAGATTTGCACGTGGCTTAAAGAGGGTTCCGCCATCTTTAAAGTACCACAGGAGCCCTGGCTTCTTCAAAACTCTGCAGCCACGTTTGAACTGTAGATGTTCGTTCTGTATCATCTTTATTATTGCTTTGATTTCTTTTTTTCATTCCATGCATTTAACTTTCATGTCATATTTTTCTATTGATGTTTTTCTAGTTAATTAATTGTTTTATAATACTTAAGTTCTGCCATCGGGATTTATTGGGTATCCATTTACATCTTCTTTGATACCCGTATGTAAATAAATTCTGATTGATTTTTAATGAGTGGTTGTTGTTATTTCATGCAAGATTTGGTCACAAATTGATTTGTTTAAGCAGAGCCTAGTGTTCGGATATCACGCCTTCATTGTTATTCTGTAAGATATAGTAAGATTTGCTGTTCTGCAGGATAATTCAAATCATAATGAGACTGATTTTCTGCTGTTTAGTTATCACAATTCCACCGGAGTAAGGCCCCGGCGGTGGTGCCCCGAGAATTATTATCATTTTGATAATACGATTTGATAAATAGTCAACTTTATTAATTATTAATAATTATTAATAATATTCATTAATAGCCTTGGATAACTACTCAGCTTAGCTACCTGAGTTGCACAACAGCAGCATTGGACCGTTAGGTGGACCGTTAGGTAGACCGTTGGTATTCGGCAAGTCGCATTATCTCATCATCACGTGACATACTTGGATACGGCTCTTAGCAACGGTAACGCGATCCAGGTAGAGAGAGAGTTTGACACATCCCAGAGCCTCAAGGTTGCCTTTGAGAGCATCGTTGGTATGTTTGTAATTTGCATTTGTGAATTATTGTGATTCTGAAAGATATTTGGGTTACTATCTGGTTGTGAATGTGACTGATGTAAACATTTCTCTGTTAGAAGACTAAATAGTAACCTGATGTTACTCTGACAGAATGTACTGTATATAATTTAGGCGTACCTATTTGTATTCTAAATAGATTGTATTCTATTCTGTTTTCCCAGTTTTCCCCTACTTCATCGAATGAACCATAAAGAGTTTGAAAGGAATTAGAACTTGTCTCCGTGGTTTGTTTTGAAGAGGAGTTATCTGACTGTTGCATTGGCAAAGCGTTGGGGGAGAACAGTACAAAGACAGTCATAAAAATAGCAGTTTGTTTGAATTTACAGTATATTTTGGATCTCCTTTTCACCCCCTTACTTGTTCTAATATCCTCCAAACAGCAACTGTTTCAAGCTGAATTTCACAATGTTTAAATGCAAGATGGGCTCTGTCTGTCAGGAAATGGTTTGATGAGGACCCAAACGCAGGAGAGCGGGAGGCAGGAGTTCACAAAAAGCTGGATTTATTCAACACCCAATAACGCAGCTGAGCAAGATCAAAAAACCAAACAGGAACATAAACAAGAAAACTGGGTAGAACTGATGAGGCGAACATGGAGGGAGCAAACAGTACGGACCAGCGAGGAGCAGGGGAACAACAAGACTAGATATACACAAAGGATAACGAGACACAGGTGCAGACAATCAGGGCAGATGGGAAACAGGAGGGACAGAACTGAAACTCAGGGACATGGGCTTTCAAAATAAAACACAGGGAAATGTCAAATCCTGACACTGTCCTTCTGCCTATTTTCTGTTTTGTTAGTTTAGGTAATGGGCGAGTTAAATTCTATTTATTTAATTCATTTGTTCTTTTGTTGTTGTTTTTTATCTATTTTAAACTGGGAATAATATAGCTATTTCCTGCCAGTTACATTTTAATTTGGGTATACCAAATCTTGCGGACAATTAAGCGCACAGCATTTTAAGGCGCAGAATTGATGAACGGGTCTATTTTCATACATAAGACGAACCGGGTTATAAGGTGCATGCTAAAACATATATAAAGCGAAACAAAACTGGTAAGTCGAACTTTATTCAACTCTTCAGTCCCCTTCAACTCAGAATATTGTTCACTTGTAACTACTACAAAAAAATACACTCTTACACATTTTAAATTATTCGTCCATAGTGGGGAAGGTAAGCGTAGTACTAGGTACTGTTCTCTGATGTGTTTATCGTTGCCAGCGACACCAGACACCTAAAATTAGTGTGAGGTTGGAACAACGTTGTATACCAACATTTGATTACAATTGGATTATGATATAAATTTGAAACTTTAATTTACGCTAAAAAGCTACCGTTTGCTTGACATCTAATTATAATAAGGTTCAATTTCAATTTTTATTTTAATTTTATTTATATAGCGTCTAATACAGGGGTCACCAATCCTGGTCCTCAAGGGCCGGTGTCCCTGCAGGTTTTAGATGTTTCCCTGCTTCATTGCACCATGATACAAGTGACTGTGTCATTAATAGAATTGTGCAGCCCTGGATGACAAGCTGATGATGATGATTAATTAGAATCAGGTGTGTTAAAGCAGGGAAACATCTAAAACATGCAGGACACCGGCCCTCGAGGACCAGGATCGCCCACCCCTGGTCTAATACAACAGAAGTGGTCTCTAAGCTCTTTCCAGAGACCCAGAACATGACCCACGGGCAATTATTACATAAACAATGGCAGGTAAAAACTCCCCTATTGGGAGAAAACTTTAAGCCAAACAGTGGCAAGAAAAACTCCCCTTTAGCAGAGCCGGATTAATGCAAAGGCAGACTAGGCACGTGCCTAGGGCCCGACAGAGGGACAAAAAAAGAAAAAAAAATTTTTTGTCTGCCCCAAGGGGCCTGGCGCCCCAAGGGGCCTGGCGCCCCAAGGGGCCTGGCGCCCCAAGGGGCCTGGCGCCCCAAGGGGCCTGGCGCCCCAAGGGGCCTGGCGCCCCAAGGGGCCTGGCGCCCCAAGGGGCCTGGCGCCCCAAGGGGCCTGGCGCTATGGGCCGTTTTTTTTTTCCCCCAATTTTTTTTTTTTTTCTTTATAAATATCAACAGTCACGTTCCATTACAGACCTAAATGTGTACTAGTCTGTGCATATCAATAAATATATGTGCAATGATGACGCGTGTCTGTTGTTCAATACAACTGATCAGACCAAGCGCGGACACAAGCTAGTCTGATCCAGACGAGTGGAGTTGGAACAAACTGTCACACAATGTCGAGAGAACGAGACAGATTCAGGAAATTTCCATCAGGGGATGAAAAAAGAAAAAAACTAAAGAAAATGGAAGAGTTTAATGCCTCTCTGAAAGGCACGTTTGATAAATTTGTTACAAAAATCACAGATCCGACCGGGTCTCAAGCAGCCATGGGGCCCCGCGTCGAGGTAAGCCCAGATGATGATGAGGCAGGGGAAGGTATCCAGTATTGTGCTAATTGGAGAGTTAAAATTGCGCATATAGACACCCGATCCGACCCGAAAAACCCAAAAATTTCGAGGGCCCCCCTGGCTATTTCACACAGGGCCTCGCAAATCTCTCAAACGGCTCTGCATACGCATACACATACATACGCATACGCATACGCATACACATACACATACACATACACATACATACACATACACATACAGACATACATACTACAGCACACTTTGTCTTACTGCAAATTGTATTGGTCTTTGTAGATTTGACTTCTTATTTAACTATTCAATTTAATCAACACATTTAATTAAGATTTTCTGCAAAATGCTCACAATCGATAAGATAAGGATAATTTAATAGCATTTAATAGAGCATTGTAATAACGTATAAATAATAAAAATCTAAAAATAGTCTGATAGACTGTTTAATATACAACACATGACTTATTTTGGAATACAAAGAACCAACTTGACTATGACTATGCTATGTAAAATGTGAATTAAGTTTTATTAGTAACTTTGGTAAGTTTAAGATTTCATAAATAACATCGATGGAGGGGGGCCCAAAAATCACAGTCTGCCTAGTGTAGTCCATTTATTTAATCCGGCTCTGCCCTTTAGGAGGGAAGAAACCTGGACCAGGACCTGGATCATAAGGGGGGACCCTCCTGCTATGGCCAGCTGGGCAGAGCAGGAAAACAGAGAACAGACAGAGAATGAAGAATGGAGAAAAGAGAGAACAAGACACAATGGCTAACTGGTGCAATACAGGAATGACTACACAAGCAGAAGCAGACACCCCCCCCAGGTGGCCAGAGGGGGGTGGGGGGGCACAGGTCAGGACGCCAGCAGGCATCCACCAGACATCCACACAGACAGGTGGCCGCAAGCAGCAGGACGACATACAAGATAACATTGACTAGATGTCGAATGATGGTTGCTTGCCAGCACTACATAATAAGTTATCTGTTGTCTGACATTGAAACCCATATCCAACCAAGGACCGACTTTAATACAAAGTACCTATGAATGGTCCGACTATCAATCAAGTGGAGTGGCCTCGTTGCACTACATTTTTACAGATTTTTGAGCAAAGTGTACCACATAAAATTGGTTTGAGGTCAGTAAGCACAACTAAATTCATACATAAGGTGCCTTGGATAATAAGGCACACTTCTGATTTTGAAAAGAAATAAGGATTTTAAGTGTGTCTTATAGTGCGTAAAATATGGTATGTACACTAGTTTTGCATCCATTATAGTGCCAAAAAGTTTATTACAGTGCACACTACTACAATGAAGAAGAAAAATCACAAGTAAACAAAACTGACAAGATGATTACTCTTGGGCTTTTTCTGACTGTTCGAAAAGCCAAAGGATCTTACGTTATTGGTCAAATTACTACAGTTTTTCCATGGGGGATTAGGCCTACTTCATAAACGTGCCTGACTCCTGTTCCAGTCAGTAACACAGAGCTTCAAACCAAGCTACAATAAAGAAAATATTGAGACATGACTTGCATTTTTTAACAATGACAAGTCCATAAACCCAGCCGCACATGTTGAAACCAGAATTAGAGTTAGAGTATGAATGTTATCAGCTGTAGGTTCTAGAGCAACAAAGATTATATGCTGACATCTTGATTTTTGGATGGCTGTTAAATCAATCAAGCTAAAGCTAGTTGGAAAATGTTTGTGACTTCCTCACAACCAAATATCGTACATGTTTCTTTAAAGACATTATGGAAAAAAACACAAGTTTGTGTGCGACAGAAGCATTAGTATCCTGTTAAAAACCATTACTTTTAAAATTATCCTGGTGACAGTACTATACACAGAATATCTCAGCACTATACCAACTATATTTACAATTATCTGGGCCTGTAACATCATAGCAAGTAAGCTGGTGGAGTTTATGTATTGATAACTTTTAACAGATAGAATTACAAAGTACTTCACAACCACATCAAATAATAGCAAAAATTACAAAATTAACTAAATGGATAAGAACAGTAAAAGCGTAAGACAACATGAAACATAACTCCAAAGTCTGCTTGAAAATAAATGTTTCAGTTTTTCTTTTCCAAAAATGTCCTCTGAAATTAAAAAAAACAAAGAAATTGTGGTAGTCTAGAGACCGAAAAGCCCAGTCACTACCTGTTTCAAAATTAAAATGTGGCACCACCAGCTATTTCTGCTCAGAAGACCTGACTGACTGTAGGAGTACATATGTCAGAGCTCGGAAGAACGAGGAGAAAGAGGAGTTACAGCATCAGGCACAAGTGCAAACTATCATCAGTGTCATCATGAAATCTAATGACCAATCAAGGCAATACCCACTTTCAACTCATGTAGTTAGTTTAAATGCTGAAAAAAAGTCTTGCACCATAGGCTTTGCCATTTGATACGCTGTATCCAAAAACATAGACAAGAATGCCATGTCCAATTTGATGAATACTTTTATTACCATAACATTAAGCACATTAGCTGAAAACCTAAAACGAAAGCAAAGCAATCAAATCAGGTAGAGACTTGGGAACCTGAAGAAGGAAGTGAACAGAGAACTTGGCACATATAGGACCAGGACCTCAGGAAGGAAAAGGATAAAAACAATGGTCGTATACAAAGAACTCCAGGTTACTGTAAGTCAACTATTTGCTTTTAATATAACTTGGCTAGTCATTTAGTAGCTGCCCAAACGTATTCCTTTGAAAAAATTAGTAATATACACATGTCTGAACAGAAATGGTTGAACTGCTGTACAGGAGTAGACTACTTTCATGCAAACACAAACATACTGCAGTTAGGCCCATGACATAGGCCTAACTGTGCTTGAATTGAACCAGATTTCAGTGTCACAGCAAGCAGATTCTGATGAAAACTAATAATGTTACTGGAAATGATGGTGCTGGTAATGTGTTTTTCCAAGCCTTCATTGCCTTTTATTTCTGCCCTAGATCATTTCCGTCTTCGGTTCTGTTTTGTTTGTGTCTGTGTGCATGTATGGCTCTGCACAGTGTAAAGATCCTTGTGTATAAATAACTATTTTCATGTTGGGCTTTAATTTAGAAATAAGACCCTGTATTGGCCTAAATATATAGCATTCAGGTTTTTTTTAATTTTACACAGTAACCCAACTTTTTTCGAATTGTATTGGGGTTGTATTTTTAGGCTACAAATTTTATAGTCCTCTACTACATAATACCTTTTTTCTCCCGTGGTTCTTTGCAGTATTCATGTAGGCAGGAACTCCAGGCTGACCACTGGGAGAGCATACAGTGGAGTTGGCATGGAATGGAGCAGTTCTGAACAGCCAGGGGGAGCTGGTTTCCATCACACAGCCTGGCAGCCACAGGCCTGGACACTGAAGAAACCAAAGGGAAAAACACAGGGAACTCAATTCAATTCAAATGACTATATTAATCCCAAATGGGAAATTGATTTTCCAGTAAACAGGAAGAACTCAGTTTTATTGTGTTCATTATGTCTTCAGATAGATATCCTAAGGCCAGAGTCATCCGCACTGAGGACAAAAGACGCCAGCTCTGGATTATGGAGGCCATCGAGATTAGGAAACAAGGACAACAAACGATGAACAGGGATGAGGGAGCTACATGCTCTCACACATGGACCAGCATCTTGGAGCAGCGGGAGGACAGCGGGGGGCGTGGCCGACTAGCGGGGGGCGTGGCCTACTAGCGGGGGGCGTGGCCGACCAGCGGGGGGCGTGGCCGACCAGTCAAACCTGGCAGGTTGGCCACGCCCTCATAGTAAAAACAGCTGATAAGGACGTTGTCACCTCCCATCACGTGACACTCTGAGGAAGGCGGGAGAACTGCCGAAACTGTCAAAAACCGCTCGTCAAAAACCGACGCTTGGTCAGGGCCCTTAGGCGTCAGTTTCTGACGCACAAGGTCGCCCTCAGCGTCAAGCACCGACGCAGCGGGCTCTCAACAGATTCTAATGTAACCCGGCGGCGTCGTTTCAAGCCGCTCATAGCATCAATCCCATTGGATAAGTGAGGACCGGCCGCTGGGCGCATCAGTCCCATTGGATAACGGAGGATCGGACACACGGAAGTATTCTAATTACTGTCCGTTTTGACGTTAACAACGATTTTCACAATGATATCTGTGACATTTCTTAAGGCAGAAACACAACATTAGTGGGTTAATTTCCTGCACATCAATGTTCAAGTTTTTCCCTTCATTCTGAGAAATAAAGAGTCAGAATCCTGGAAAAAACATCAACAAATGACACGTGTAACTTCCAGGCTGATTTATGGTTCCGCGTTACACCAACGCAGAGCCTACGGCGTAGGGTACGCTCTGCGTCGATTTAACGCGGACCATAATTCAGGCTTTATTCTAAAGGAGGCGGCGGCAAAATGTTGCAAGGATGTCTTTGTGGTTTCCATTCGGAGCTATAAATCTGTTTTTTCCTAATCTGCAGGTCAACATATGAGACGTAAAATGGTTTTACTGCACCATGCACCATGGGCAGCACCCAGGGGAGATGGGCGCACCTCGCCGGGGCGCAGCAGCAGGACGCGCGGCCGTGGATTGCGAGCGCCTCCAGCGCTGCCGGCGCTGGCAGGATGCTCCGGCGGGCACTGCTCCGGCTCGGGGAGACGCATCCCCATCCCCATCCCCATCCAGCCTGGAAACGACACCTGGGACTGCCGGGGGATAGAGTGCAGGCTGCCGCTGAGGATCCGAGCCAAGCCCCGGGGAAGGTCCTGCGTCGGGGACGGCTGTGCCCCGGAGGAGGAGAGCGCGCCCCCGGTGCGTGTGTCCGACAGAGCCGCGCAGTTCCTGGCCGACTTCCCCGAGTTTGGATATCTGTCGCCGGAACTCGGCGGGGCGCCTTTGGGAGTCCAGCTCACATGTGACATAAAGCCAGGTCTGCTTTCTGCATTAACATTTTCATCCGTCAGCTGAACCAGTGACCCGCATGTGTCTGGATTTTAAGTGTGACTTTAGAATCATCATCATCATCATCATCATCATCATCATCATCATCTTCATCATCATCATCATCATCACCTTGATCATCACCATCACCTTCATCATCTTCATCACCTTCATCATCATCATCACCTTCATCATCATCATCATCATCATCATCATCTTCATCATCATCACCTTCATCATCATCTTCATCATCATCACCTTCATCATCATCATCATATCCATCATCATCATCACCATCACCTTCATCATCACCATCACCTTCATCATCATCATCATCACCTTCATCATCATCACCTTCATCATCATCATCATCATCTTCATCACCTTCATCATCATCATCATCATCACCTTCTTCATCATCATCATCATCACCTTCATCATCACCATCACCTTCATCATCACCATCACCTTCATCATCATCACCTCCATCACCTTCATCATCATCACCTTCATCATCACCTTCATCACCTTCATCATCACTATCACCTTCATCATCATCATCTTCATCACCTTCATCATCATCTTCATCATCACCTCCATCATCATCACCATCACCTTCATCATCATCATCTTCATCACCTTCATCATCATCATCATCATCATCATCATCATCATCATCACCTTCATCATCATCATCACCTTCATCATCATCATCATCCTCATCGCCACCACCATCATCATCAGTCAAGTCAAATTGCACGCGCGGTCCCGTTCATCGCTGCTTGCAGCTTTAACTTATATTTATATTTATATATAACTATTTTAACATTTCTAAACACAAAAACATGAAAGTGTCCTTGATAATTCAATAATACAATAGGTTCATGTTAAGGACATCCGTTTTAATTAGTTCTCCTTCGATTATGACATGTTCATTAATGCTCAGTAGGCACAGGAGGTTTGTTATGTATTGTTATGAGGCCTATTTCGTACAGTTCACTAACGCTTTGAGCTAGGAAGCTGAAATTCTAGACTCTGTATCAGGAGGTGACTTTCATCCACTGTGCGGATTCTCAGATCTGTGTGACCTTCGGAAGTGTCAAAGGTCACCGCGTCTGTTGCTTTTCGGCCTGAAAAGACTATTTTGTGTCTTTTTTTGCATAGTTCACTAACGCTTTGAGCTAAGAGACTGAAATTCTAGACTCTGTATCAGGAGGTGACTTTCATCCACTGTGCGGATTTTCAGATCTGTGTGACCTTCGGAAGTGTCAAAGGCCACCGTGTCTGTTGCTTTTCGGCCTGAAAAGACTATTTTGTGTCTTTTTTTGCATAGTTCACTAACGCTTTGAGCTAAGAGACTGAAATTCTAGACTCTGTATCAGGAGGTGACTCTCATCCCCTGTGCCGAGGTCCAGACCCATGCGACCTTCGGAAGTGCCAAAGGTCACCGTGTGTGGTGCCTTTTTCTGGCCTTTTTTGTGTGTTTTTTGAATAATTCACTAACGCTTTGAGCTGGGAGACTGATTTTTGACTATGTTGCAATGCAGAAGGCCCTTTGCTAGGATCTTTTGGTCCCGTGGCTGTACGACTTCCACAGAGCTAGTTGGCATTGCAGAAGGTTCACAGAGTTGAGACTTGGCAAGCCCAATCTAAGCCCCATATGGAGGCCACAGGTCGAGTTTTACTTGGTTTGGTCAAATATTGTGGCAACGTTGTCCGTTCGAATGTTGGAAAAGGTGACGTTTCAAAGCCCTGCCCATCGAAAAGTACAGGTCTGATCTGCACCAAACTAACGTCTGTCTGATCAGGGGATGCCCCCAAAACAACATATAAAAAATTCCGATTTCTATGACTTCTGCAACAGTGTTTCCTCTAAAACATTCTGGCTGGTTAGGAGGGTGTAGAAACCTCTAGCTCTGAGAGCCTCCTGACTAATGGAACAGGGCCTATTTTGTGTCTTTTTTTGCATAGTTCACTAACGCCTTTAGCTAGGAGTCTGAATTTTGTATATGTTGTTTGGGGGCATCCCCTGATCAGACAGACGTTAGTTTGGTGCCTCATAACAATACATAACAAACCTCCTGTGCCTACTGAGCATTAATAACATGTCATAATCGAAGGAGAACTAATTAAAACGGATGTCCTTAACATGAACCTATTGTATTATTGAATTATCGAGGACACTTTCGTGTTTTTGTGTTTAGAAATAAAATAGTTATATAAATATAAATATAAGTTAAAGCTGCAAGCAGCGATGAACGGGACCTTGCGCATGCAATTTGACTTGACTGATGATGATGGTGATGATGATGATGATGGTGGTGGCGATGAGGATGATGATGATGAAGGTGATGAAGGTGATGAAGGTGATGGTGATGATGAAGTTGATGATGATGAAGGTGATGATGATGATGATGATGATGAAGGTGATGATGAAGATGATGATGATAATGATAATGATGATGAAGGTGATGATGATGATGATGATGATGAAGGTGATGATGATGATGATGATGATGATGATGATGATGATGATGATGATGAAGGTGATGGTGATGATGAAGGTGATGTTGATGATGATGATGATGATGAAGATGATGAAGGTGATGATGATGGTGATGATGATGATGATGATGATGATGATGAAGGTGATGATGAAGATGATGACGAAGGTGATGAAGATGATGATGAAGGTGATGGTGATGATGATGATGGAGGTGATGCTGATGATGAGGGTGATGATGAAGATGATGAAGGTGATGGTGATGATGAAGGTGATGATGATGATGATGATGATGAAGGTGATGATGAAGGTGATGAAGATGATGATGATGAAGGTGATGGTGATGATGAAGGTGATGATGATGATGATGATGATGATGATGAAGGTGATGATGATGAAGGTGATGACGAAGGTGATGAAGATGATGATGAAGGTGATGGTGATGATGAAGGTGATGATGATGATGAAGGTGATGAAGATGATGATGATGAAGGTGATGGTGATGATGAAGGTGATGATGGTGATGATCAAGGTGATGATGATGATGATGATGATGACGATGACGATGATGAAGATGATCATGATGATGATGATGATGATGATTCTAAAGTCACACTTAAAATCCAGACATATGCGGGTCACTGGTTCAGCTGACGGATGAGAATGTTAATGCAGAAAGCAGACCTGGCTTTATGTCACATGTGAGCTGGACTCCCAAAGGCGCCCCGCCGAGTTCCGGCGACGGATATCCAAACTCGGGGAAGTCGGCCAGGAACTGCGCGGCTCTGTCGGACACACGCACCGGGGGCGCGCTCTCCTCCTCCGGGGCACAGCCGTCCCCGACGCAGGACCTTCCCCGGGGCTTGGCTCGGATCCTCAGCGGCAGCCTGCACTCTCTCCCCCGGCAGTCCCAGGTGTCGTTTCCGGGCTGGATGGGGATGGGGATGCGTCTCCCCGAGCCGGAGCAGTGCGCGCCGGAGCATCCTGCCAGCGCCGGCAGCGCTGGAGGCGCTCGCAATCCGCGGCCGCGCGTCCTGCTGCTGCGCCCCGGCGGGGTGCTTCCGTGTGTCCGATCCTCCGTTATCCAATGGGAGTGATGCGCCCAGCGGCTGGAAGCGACGCAGCCGGTCCTCACTTATCCAATGGGATTGATGCTGTGAGCGGCTTGAAACGCCGCCGCCGGGTTACATTAGAATCTGTTGAGAGCCCGCTGCGTCGGTGCTTGACGCTGAGGGCGACCTTGTGCGTCAGAAACTGACGCCTAAGGGCCCTGACCAGGCGTCGGTTTTTGACGAGCTGGGAGTGAGAATGTGTTGGAACGGAAGGTAAGAAGTCGGAACTTTGTCTGGAAAAAAAAACCTTAGGATATAGGGAGAACTCAGTTCAATTCAATCCATGCATACATCAATTCATTGCATTCCTTGTTTAACACAGGCACAGCCTGAGGGAAGAAACTGCACTGTCTGGTTGTTTTGATCATTCAGATCATTTCATCATTTCTTGAAAATGGTTATTAATTTAATCACAATTTATTGAGTACTTAAACATAATTATAAGAAGTACTTCGAACGTATTTATAGTTTCACAACTGTTAATGAACACTTGAACTAAGGAGACATTTTTGTTGTACAACTAAAGCTATGTGAGAACATCATTTATTCAAACAGGCTGTGAATGTAACACTTCATTTGGATCTCATCTGACCTGCCTATAGGTCAGGGTTTTGGTGACATCTTCAAAAAGAGGTTGCAACTACATCCAACCATCCCTTGGAACACCCCCGGCTGGATGTGTGTGAGGTTTCCGATTCCCAGATGCAGAGACTCTCCAGATCCGAAGACACATAGTCCTAGTGTGAACTGGGGGGCGAGCCGCATCCAACCACTGGTGTTGATCCCTAGAAGTAAAGGATTTCCTGAATCCCCCTCTCTCTCGGACTGTGTGGTAGGACAAGCATCTACACTGATACACTGACATTGAGAGGAAAAAAAAGGGGCCCCAACGCTAACTTTGGGAACAGAGGGTTTTTGTTTGTTGTTTTTGCCGGCTTTATTGTTTTAGTTTGTTATTTTCATTGAATGTTTTTTTTGTAATAAATTGTTGTATTTTCATTGTGTTGTCAGTTTGTAGTAACAAGAAAAAACCAGCAAACTATTGTTGCCTTTGGTATTATTGGTAATCAAAAATAAGGGCTCTTTCAAACTTTAAGTCTTTGTTATTGGTCCAACTATTATCATTCATTATTACCTTCCTGTGCTCTGTTATTATACTGTAACAAGGGTTACAAAAGGTTCTTATAAGTCCGCTGGACTTATACCAAGGTGTCACGTCTAAAGCCTTATGCAGGACGACAATCGTGTCAGTCAGCTTCACGAGGGACATTAGGAGTTCTAGTGTTCTAGTAGAGTTGTTCTTCACTCACAAGAGTTTGATGCAGCAGATGCTACGGTTAAAGCTTTCATCATTCATTTTTAGCTTAAGATTTAATTATTTTTTCGATAGGAAAACTAAGGTTTATAGTGTACAACTTGTATCAACTCTAAAAGAGTGACATGTCTACTGTTGTCTGTGTTGGTGCATTGCACATGTTGTGTTGTACACATAATTATTGTCACAAGAAAGCTTAAGCTAGTAACACCTGCTCTTTGTAAGCTGAGTCTAAGTTGTATCTAAGAGTCTAGAGTTTGAAAAATTGCACATTGCCTCAGCCTGCAATAAAACAGTGGTCAATTCAGAGACAACAATATTGATGAATTTATAGATTTCATGCTGTGTTACGGCCCCCAGCCGTTACTGCTTTTGATTTAGTGTGTAACTGTACTTCATATTTTGTTTCTGTATTTTTTGGGCGAGTGAGCACTCCTATTTTGATCCATCTTGTTCTTCCCACTGACAGTTCAGATTGACAGGTCCCGCCTCCTGCCGCAGCCATTGGTCCTCCGCAGCTGTGGCAGATGAGACTGACGAGCTGACACCAAGCTGCTGGTCCAGCTCAAAAGCAGCACACCTCAGTCAGCATGTTGAGGGCTGCTACTGTTCAGTGTGGCAATCCTCCTCGCTGTGTTCTGTGCTCGATTTGTGATCTGTGTTAGTCTGCTGTCTGCTTGTGAGCAGTTCTTGTTTGAGTTAGCTGTATTAGCTGTGTGGTTTTGTAACTGGCTGTAGCCTGTATTTTATTTTATACCGAAGCAGTAACTGTAAACCGCCATTTAATTTGATCCCCTTTTTCTCCTGTTTTTGTTAAGTTAGGAAGTTAGGCTCAGATATTGTAATTTTGTTTGATCTTTTGTTTCCTCCCAGGGCTTAGGTAGTCTGGTTGAGAAGATAGTTTCTTTTGTTTGTTGTTTTGGCCTAGGTTTCGCCTAGGTTTACCCTCCCGCCCGCCCGCAGGTGCGTTCCCCGTCCCCGGCCCGCCTCCGTCATCGGCGGGGACGCGGGCAATCCCCGGCTGCGCAATCCGCTGGCGGTCTAGCCACGCCCCGGCAGGGGCCCCCGACGGCCCGCCTTTTGCAGGTGTTTCGGGCTGGACTGTCGCCACCCTCCATAGGGCCACCGCCTGGTGGAGGAGTCCCTTTTCACCGCATGAACAAAAAGAAAAAACTTCTCAACTTCTCAATCTCATGCCAGCCTGCCACGCCATCAGCCCCGCCGACACCTGCTCTCTTCCAGATGACGTCATCACGCCAACTCCGAGGGCACGCCGTGACGTCGACCCCCAGGTCTCGCACTCAGAAGATTTTCCAGTGGCCAGCCACGGTACTGCGCCAAAAAAAAAAAAAAAAATAAATAAATAAATAAAAATAAAATAAAATAGACCGCAATAGTAAAAGAGAAGCGATCGTACAAACCGGACGTTGAGCATTACCTTTACTCACAAGGTCTTTTATTAACATTCTCGTTAAACATAATCTCCGAACAACGTTGCCTCATCGCAGGAACCTCAACTGCACATGAGCGGTCTTTCACCTTAAGCCGTCCGTGTGGAAACATAAACGATTCCATCGTTACACCGCCCACCTACAGCAAGTACAACAGCTAACTTCGGCCGGGGTTGCTAGCACCGGGTTTCTAGGCCCCCCCCCAGTCCACCCCCGGCACCTACAACAGCTAACTCAGCCGGGGTTTTTAGCACCGGGATGCTAGAAACCCTGGCTATGCTCATTCAGCAGCCTCAACCGCCAGCGCTAGAAGGGGGTCTTGGCACCGGGTTGCCAGGATCCTCTGCTTCCCAGCTCCATCAGTCCCAGCAGGTTACCTTGGTTGGGGGCCACCGGCATCGTGATGTCGGTACCCGGCATCCCTCCCACCTCATTTCAACCCAGTTCCTTCCTCAACCCGTTCCGGCCCCGCAGGCAACTACTCATTTCACCCCGTCCACAGCTAATCCCGCCGTCCGTCATCCCAACGCTTTCGCTTCCCGCCCTTCCCCAGTTCCGGCCAGTGCCTGGCTTCCCTCCCACCGCATTTCGGCCCGGTTTTCTTCCTCGACTCGTTCCGGCCCCGCGGGCAGCTGCTCGTTCGCCCTGTCCGCGGCTGGTCCCGCCGCCCGTCATCCCAACGCTTTCGCTTCCCGCACTTCTCCGGTTCCGGCTAAACCTGCGCAAACAAACCTACAACAGCTAACTTCGGGGCTGGGGTAACTAGCACCGGGTTGCTAGCCCCCCCCAGCCCACCCCCAACACCTACAACAGCTAACTCAGCGGTGTCACTAGCACCGGGAAGCTAGCACATCCCGCCATGTTTCGGAGGAGGCAAACTCCTCAGCCGCCGCCGTGCCCGAAACACCGCTCTCCCGAACCTGACAGCCGCCCAGAAACTTCTGCCTCTTCAGTCGTCCACATTCCACCCGGTTCATCCCTTCTGAACATCCGGCATCACTGCAGCTCACCATCTTCCAGCCTTTCCAGCCCACCTCCGCCATAGGAGGGAAGAGGACGCGGACAATCCGGATCAGCCCATAGCCGTCGTTCGCAGGTCGGATTTCCACCCACACCAGCAATCTCCTCACTCCCTCCCCAAGGTCCCTGGCACCGGGATGCCACTACAGCAGCTAGATCCGGCTGGGGTTTCTGGCACCGGGATGCCACTACAGCAGCTAGATCCGGCTGGGGTTTATGGCACCGGGATGCCACTACAGCAGCTAGATCCGGCTGGGGTTTCTGGCACCGGGATGCCACTGCCCCCCCACAGCCCACCTCCACCAACTACAGCAGCTAGATCCGGCTGGGGTTTCTGGCACCGGGATGCCACTACAGCAGCTAGATCCGGCTGGGGTTTATGGCACCGGGATGCCACTACGGCAGCTAGATCCGGCTGGGGTTTCTGGCACCGGGATGCCACTGCCCCCCCCAGCCCACCTCCACCAACTACAGCAGCTAGATCCGGCTGGGGTTTCCGGCACCGGGATGCCGCTGCCCCCCCCCACCCCACCTCCACCAACTACTGCAGCTAGATCCGGCCGGGGTTTCTGGCACCGGGATGCCAGTGCCCCCCTCAGCCCACCTCCAGCACCTAATCCACCTCCAGCACCTACAACAGCTAACTTCAGCCGGGGTTACTGGCACCGGGATGCCACTGCCCCCCTCAGCCCACCTCCACCAACTACAGCCGCTAGATCCGGCCAGGGTTTCTGGCACCCTCTCTCATCGCCACCCGCTTCCGGGCTGGTGTACTTCAGCGTCCGCTGGCGAGGTGCATACTACTTGCAGTCAGTCACTGCAAGAGTAGCCCCTAACTTTTCGACACCTTCAGAGGCCCTCTGCTGGATCCTCTCCAACAACCACGGCATTCCTTCCTCGTCCATCTCTTGAATGATTCCTCATCGTTACCCCTCTCTCATCGCCACCCGCTTCCGGCCTGGTCACCCTGACTTCCGTTTTCTCTGAACTCGGGGGTCCGCTGAGAAAACGGCGGGCCCCTCCACCTCCCTCAATTCCTTGGTATCACTCTCGATACGGATCTGTTTCAGGCTTCTCTTCCAACCAAAAGCTCAACCGAATCGGTTTTCTTATTTATCAGTCTTCTATTTCCTCTTAGCTCCAGGCTGCACCAAACGCCAACTCCTCTCCCTCCTGGGCCACCTCAATTTTGCCATGCGCATTATTCCCCAAGGGCGGGCCTTCATCTCACACTTGCCGTCCATCGCTTCCGCTGTTCCATCTCTCTTGTCTCCCATCTCCCCAGACCACTCGAGCCGTGCCGAGCTTCGTTGTGGCTCAACCTCCTTGCCACCTGGAAGGGGATCACTTTCTTTTATGATGACCAACTGGCTCACCCCCACGACATCAATCCATACACTGATGCTGCTCCTTCAATCGGTTTTGGGGGCTTTTACGATGGCAGATGGTTCGCAGCAGGACGGCCCTCAGAGCGCGCAAACGAATACCACAACGTTTCGACCGAACCATAGATCATCATCGTCATTGCCATAGTCATTGCCATCGTCATTTGCATCGTCATTGGCATCATCATCGTTATCGCCTTCGTCATCGCCTTCGTCATCGCCTTCGTCATCGCCATCGTCATCGCCATCATCATCATCGCCATCATCATCATCATCATCATCATCATCATCGCCATCATCATTCATCGCCATCATCATCGCCATCGTCTTCGCCACCATCATCGCCATCATCTTCATCGTCATCGTTATCTCCTTCGTCATCGCCATCGCCATCGACATCGTCATTGCCATCATCATTTGCATCGTCATTGGCATCGTTATCGTCATCGTTATCGCCTTCATCATCGCCATCGCCATCATCATCATCGCCATCATCATTCATCGGCATCGTCTTCGCCACCATCATCGCCATCATCTTCATCGTCATCGCCTTCGTCATCGTCATCGCCATCGACATCGTCATTGCCATCATCACTTGCATCGTCATTGGCATCGTTATCGTCATCGCCTTCGTCTTCGCCATCGTCATCGCCTTCGTCATCATCTTCATCGCCATCATCATCATCGCCATCATCATTCATCGCCATCATCGGCATCGTCTTCGCCACCATCATCGTCATCGCCTTCGTCTTTGCCTTCGCCATCGTCATCGCCTTCGTCATCGCCATAATCATCGCCATCATCATCATCGCCATCTTCTTCGCCACCATCATCGCCATCATCTTCATATCGATAAGTATCGACATAATTAATAAAGGACGCTCCAACTCCACATCCATCATGCTGTTCATGCGCCGTCTAGTCTGGCACTCAGCCATACATCAATTTATCCTCCATGCAGCACATGTCCCCGGTCACTCCACCACCATCACCGACTCTCTTTCTCGTTTCTCATCCCCGAAGACCAATCTCCCCTGAATACTTCGAGACCCTGGCCAACTACTTGTCTTCCCGGAAAACACAGAGCACATCTTCGACAGATCCTTGCGTCCGAGTCAGGACAGTCGTCACCAGTTCTGGTTTCACCATCGCTTCCGTCATATACTCTCCTTATCTGGCATCTCCCCAACGCACTACTCCGGTCACTCCTTAGGATCGGAGCCGCCACTTCAGCCTCCCGCCACGTATCCCAGAGCACCTCATACAGCTCATGGGCCGATGGTCCTCCCAACTATCATCGCTACATTCGCTCAGATCTTAGCGACCTCAGATCCGCTCAGTCTCATCTCCTTAAATAATCCACGGTTTTGGGGGTTCGCCGTTGCCCGGGCGCTGCGGCGGATTCCCTACCAGCTTCCCCACAACGCATCGACTGATCCATAGATCATCATCATCGCCATTGTCATCGCCATTATCATCACCATCGTCATCGTTATCATCTTCGTATCAATAAATCATTTAAACGTATCCTGTTGATGGCGTGGTCCTTGCTAGTGAATGTCTATTTTAAACAGGCCTTGAATGTCTTAAAAACAATCTTTTGATTGTTTTTTCTAAATAAATTAGATATTCAGCCTCTGTGCCATGTCTTTATCTTTACCCTTTCTAACCTCATTATCTATGAGGGATTCTGAGGGGGCAGGGAGGCTACGATAATGAGGCTCTGTGCTGATTGGCTGCCTGAATGACGCGTAGCAGGAGAGGGCACAAAGCCTCGCTCTGGGCAGAGCATTGCTCTGGCAAAAATGGCACTATTATTATGATCCAGAGTCTGCACCCGCCCACCCAGCAGGATGTCTCAGAATGGTACGTTAAGATTTAAATGTGTTTTTTGTTGTCTCTTTCGTCTCGTGTAGTGAGCCACTACAATATGAATTGCTCTCCTGTATAAACGTGATGTAACGTAACGTTTATTATGCACAGCAGTAATAAGTAATACGTTTTTTTCACCTGACTGGAGTAACGTTATGTTGTCGGAGTTTGGTTAAACCAAACACGGTCTGAGTTGCCTAGTAAAGTAGGCTATCTTGATTTGAAGTAATTCCTAGCCTGCAGCCAGTGTTGTGCATGAACACGTTCATTTCTGTGAGAACGTTGAACTGAACGCAACATAGGCTATTTGCAAATAAAGAACTTGAACGTGAACTTGTTCATTCTGCAGATCATGAACTGGAATTGGAACTGTTCAGATTACGTGAGTTTCAGCTTCACTGTTTAGGTCCAATCATTACGGAATAATCCTTCTCATTTCACCAGTGGGCGGCGCGCACATTTGAAATACTCGACGAGCCCGGTGCAGTCTTTACGAATGACGGGTGAAGAGAGACGTTGCAGACGCAGCGTCAGCGAGCCGTCAGATGATGATCCGTTTATCATTATCCGCGGAAATTTTACACATCGTCCCCCAAAGAGTCAGACGGTAAAAATCTAACCTTTCTGTGCAAATTATGTCCACCTGCGCTGAGAAAACAAGTCTGAACATCTTCCTCGTCAACTTCAAATTTGAAACGTCATGTGGAGTTAAAGGGGACCTATTATGAAAAACACGTTTTTTCTGGTTTTAACATATATAAAGTGGTCTCCCCTCACCATGCCAACACAGGGAAGATGATACCCCATGAAAATCTTCAAGGTCTGCTCCCCCCCACCCGACTGAATCCCCCAGTGTCATGTGGTTTCTACGGGCCGTTTGGATTTGTGCATTTTCTTTACGTCACCAAAATGCAAACCACGCCCTCGGTCTCCTCCGCTGCGGAAACCACGCCCACAACCAGCTCAGCCGGCCAGTTCGTTCCGCCATTGTATAGCAGCGGTGGCTGTTTGAACAGCGAGGGAGAGTAGGAATGAGGTTTTGCATCGACATTTACCCTCATAAAAGGATCAGATCCCACAGCACGGACCCGGCAACTGCACACGAGTCAGCGGTAAGTTCCTTTTTTTTTATGTAATTTATATTTGTATGATCTTTGCATGGGCTAAGTATTTAGCTTAGCTCCGGAGCCGCGGCGCCGCATACGGAGCTGCGGGGGCTGCTCACGGACCGGACCGTTGAGGAGATCCGAACCCGCCGGCTCGGGGCTCTATTAGTACCGTAATACATTTTTCTTCTGTGGTTTCAGATCTTTCAAGCACCTGGAGCTGTTCACATTCAGAAGACGCGCGGTCCTTCCCTGAGCCAGCAATAGTGCATACATTTTATTTATATATTTTAACAATAAAGTTGCCATTTGTGAAAATTCAGTGTTGTGATTTCTTTACAGTTACATGATTCATTTGTCTTGTAACATAAGAAGTGAAATGATGAGGAATTGGAGTAAATAACCGTGGTGTACCTGTTTAGAAATAAATTAAATCTTCCTGTGTGAAGACGAGGTGACTAAAGGCTGATTTATGGTTCCGCGTTACACCAACGCAGAGCCTACGGCGTAGGGTACGTGTCGATTTAACGCAGAACCGTGGACACGCTTTGCTACGCAGCAGCTGCTCTTCTCCCCGGAGCGACGCTTATTCTCCTCCCCTGCTACACGTCATTCAAGCAGCCAATCAGCGCAGAGCCTCATTATCATACCCCCCCCTTCCCTTAGAATGGAGCACAGAAAAAGGGGTTAGAAGCGGTAAATCTATAGACACGGCCCACAGGCTGAATTTCTGATTTATGTAGAAAAAACAAGCTTTAGATTGTTTTTTAAGACATTCAAGGCCTGTTTAAAATATACATTAAATGCCATAATATGTCCCTTTTAAAGCATCCGTCCAGTGTGAGAAAATATCTCCAAGTCCTTAACGATCAAAAAAGTTCTCAGAAAGAGCAAGAAGACCCAACAGCCCCAAACGACCCCAGTCCCACTGCTGCACCTTCAGGCGGTTGATTTACTTGCAACAGGTAGAAACACTGATAATGGACTACATTGTTTGAGATTTACAGCCTCAGAGTAAAGTTGAAAAGCCACTAGGACAATACATGATTGTTTACAGCAGGGGTCTCCAGCCCTGGTCCTGGTCCCTGTCCTGCGTGTTTTAGATGTTTCCTTGCATCATCACACCTGATTCTAATTAATGGCCGTCATCAGCTTGTCATCCAGGTCTGCACAAGTCTGTTAATGACAGTCATTTTTATCAGAGTTCTGAGGGGAAATATCTAAAACATGCAGGACAGGATCCTGAGGACCAGGGTTGGAAACCACTGGTCTACGGTGAACAGTTTAGGACAGGGGGGTGTTTCATTTGTACTTCTCACCTACAAATATTGAAATGAACTGAATTTGAACTAGTTCAAAATGAAAATGGTGAACTATGAACGTGAACTGTCCATTTTTAAACTATGTGAACTGAGCTTTGAACTAGTTCATGAGAAGTATGAACTTGCACAACACTTGCTGCAGCTAACCAATGGTAGTGGTTAACGTTACAGCTCGCTTTTTTCACCGTCATTATATGTTATAACGTTACGTAATCTTGTACTGGAAGTTACTATGTAATTCTTCTTTTCTTTAGGAGCTGTGGGAACTGTGCCACGATGCCCACAGAGTTGGAAAACGTCTGCTGCAGAGAGATACAACAGGTAACCTATCACTCTGGATACATTGATTTCTGAGAACAATGTCATATTTTCTGCAAAAATATAACTTGTGCTTTCTCATTTCTTAGGTTACAAGACAAATGAATCAGGTTCTGAATCCACCCCGCTGCAGCTAACCTAACCTGGTTTTTAGCCTGTGTCTAAATCTGTTCTCCCTGCAAAATGCCATGAATGTATAATTTGATTTCCCCAACACTTATATTTCCAAAATGTAATTTGAGTATACTGTATAATAAATACGTCTAATAATGTATATACAACGTGCTTGTGCTGTGTTAATTAAATATAGTAGTTAGTACATTATAATTCCATTGTGATTGTGTCATTTATTTTTTATAAAAACATGTTAACTGTAAAGAAATCACAACACTGAATGTTTGCAAATGGCAGCTTTATTGTTAAAAAACAACATTTGCACACATTATACACACCATATACACTACTTATACACACACCATGCACTGTTTATATACACCAAGTTGTATATAAATAACATTATTCATATAATGAATAATGATGTGATTTTTTTTTTACACCGCACTTCCACTTTTTCAACTGTCACTATGTAACCCAGTGTCACCACGTCCTCCACCAGTGCCAGGCTCCTTTTCAGGCCCTCCTTCTCCACGTGGTAACTCCCACCGACTCCATTGCTCTGTATAACAAAAGAAATGAGACACAAAAGGGGATATGTAATATTATTTGAGTGTTATGTGTTATAAAATTAAAACAAATGTGCTGTACCCGTTGACCACTGACCTGCACTAGCTGTACATCAATGATGGTGTTTCTCTTCAGGTTCATAAGAGTCTAACTCCCATATTTGGCACAGTGTCCTGAGGAAATACATTTTATCACTGAAAATATGAACAAAATAAATAAACATTTCTTAGTCAAAAGTAAATTTTGAAGCCCATGCCTTGCAGTAGTAAAGTTTCAATAAAGTACCTGGAGAGTGAGCCTTCATGTATTCTGTAGGTGCATTGCTTGGAAGATCTGAAACCCTAGACAGAAAAAAAAAAAATTGTATTACTAATAGAGCTTCAAGCCTTTCATTTAGAAAGTGTAACAGTGCAATACCTGTTTTTGTAAAATGTATGTAAAGTAACTAACAATTTTACTATTGCATAAATACTTTAAACCATACATAAATACATTTTTATTGCCTTTTTTGGCATAAAACTCTTGCTCAGAAAAGATGGGAAATACTATCACAGTGTTTACTCAGTGTTTTGACTTTTTTCTCTCATTTTGCATGTGATTTCCACGACTGTAAAATTGGTCAATCATTTTCCAGGTTTTCCAGGACGTGTGGGAACCCAGCGTATGAATCTGAATGAATGAATGTATGAATCACATCTCAACACAACAGGTAGCACCTAAAAACAGCTAGAGAAAGCTGTGTGTGTTTGTAACTTTGAAAATGTGTATGTTAGCCTCTGTCTAAACATTTGTAAAATGAACTGTTGTTACCTGTTGCTCCGGTCTTACCTAAAGGCTGATTTATGGTTCTGCGTTACACCAACGCAGAGCCTACGCCGTCGATTTAACGCAGAACCATAAATCAGGCTTAACGGGTAACACCGGAGCTAAGCTACTTATATAAATATAAGTAATATAAATAACATAAAAAATTAAAGTCACTCACTCGTTTGCAGTTACCGGGTCCGTACTGTTGGTACTATCCTTTAATGAGGGTAAGTGTTGATGCAAAACCAAATTTTTACTGTCCCCCGTTGTTGAAACAGCCCGAGGTGAAGTGGTTAGCACACACGATACACCGGTACGAAACAATGGCGGATTTCTTGTTCCGGCGGAGTTAGTTATGGGCGTTGTTTCACGCAGCGGAGTCCGACCCAATCACTCCTGTCATGACAGGAACAGAATCTTATTGGCTCGTAGATCCACATCACACTGGACGGCTCATCCGGGCGGCTGTACAGACACTGCAGAATCTGGTTACTTTCCTCCTTCTCTGAGTTGGCAGGCTGAGGGGAGACCACTTTATATATGTTAAAGCAAGAAAAAAACACTTTATATATGTTAAAGCAAGAAAAAACCTGCTTTTCATAATAGGTCCCCTTTAAGACAATCGTCCACATAGAAACTGTGCCTGATTGTAGGGCTGGGTGATATTGCCTTTTATTAATATCTCCATATTTTTAGGCCATGTCACGATACACGATATATATCTCGATATTTTTCCTTAGCCTTGAATTAACACTTTGATGCTACAATCACACCAGTATGATGATTCTATATGTCTACATTAAAACATTCTTGTTCATACTGCATTAATATATGCTAATTTTAAACTTTCATGCAAAAAGGGGGAATAAGTCAAATTTACCAAAACTGTATTTATTAAACAGTTACTAAGCAGTGAGTGACACAAACATAAAAAGTGTCATTTCAAAACAGAAAGAGCACGTTGCATTTCTGACTCCCCGTCTGAAGAACATCTGCTAAGAACATGTTCTGGTCCTGGTTTTACCTGGTTTTACCTGTTTTTATCTGGTTTTACCTGGTTTTACCAGGATGAGCTGGTTGTACCAGGTTTTACCTGGTTTTACCAGAATGAGCTGGTTTTACCTGGTTTTACCTGGTTTTACCAGGATGAGCTGGTTTGACCTGGTTTTACCTGGTTTTACCAGAATGAGCTGGTTTTACCTGGTTTTACCTGGTTTTACCAGAATGAGCTGGTTTTACCTGGTTTTACCTGGTTTTACCAGGATGAGCTGGTTTGACCCAGTTTTACCTGGTTTGACCTGGTTTTACCAGGATGAGCAGGTTGTACCTGGTTTTACCAGGATGAGCTGCTCTGAGCAGCAGGGCCTTTAGAGCACCTTTTATATTCAGACAAATTGAAGGTGTAGGGACTGCAATGTTTCATCCTCTCCTCCTTTACTTTGCATCACTTTCACTTACTTTTAGAAATATGACGTCATATAGTCTTGTTTGACTTTGTTTGGATGATAGTGATTGATTTCATGTGGCCACATTTAAGCAACACTAGGTGACGTTTCTCAGCTCTGGAAGAGAAAGGCTCGGCGGCGCTGACGCGTGTCGTACTGAGCGGATAGTTGGAGCTGCATCAGCGCGGCGTGAGAGGAGAAAACATCCCCTCCCGTGTTTGCTAAACCGTCCCAGTGTGGTTTGAAAAGAGTCGTCGTGCGTAGCAACCGCGTGGATGAGCTCACGACACTAACAGGCCGAGTTTGGGAAAGTTAAAGTTAAAGCGGGGTGGAAGTGACCGGCGGTCCTGGACAGCAGCGCCGACACCAGCAGCTGGTCGTATGATGATGCACACACGTGACTGACGTATCTAACAGGGTGCCCTTGTTTTACGTCTCCGAGAAGGAGAGACAAGACAAGAGAGTGAGGAAAAACCTGTAATTCCCGCGGCTAAAAGCAAATGTGTGACAATGTATACTTGAATATTCACGATAAAGTCATTTTGTACATCGCACAGAGGGTGACATATCGACTATACTCGATATATCACCCAGCCCTACCTGATTGTATTTATAACATCTTCTGGGTACAGATGTTGGTTGTCATCAGTCGTCTTTAACAATGAAAATGTGGCACAACTGGGGGAAGATACTGCACCAGAAATGTTGGTGCAGAAATGTTCAACAAGCTCTTTTGTGATGTCCCGATCTGGCCACCAGAGAAAACGCAGGTAGTTTATGTGTTCCTTGGCAACTCTGACTTGGTGGAACATCCCTTTTATGTCTGTCATAAGGGCTATTGGACCCTGCCAAAAACCAACAAGAACACCTAATAAGGTGCTCGTCAAATCAGGTCCTTGTAATAGCTCTTTGATCGGTTATGTTCCAGCAAACATTGCACAAAATCATAAACAACGCGCAATATTTTCTTGCGGGGGTGGTAGACCCTGTGATGCACCACGCCTTTCCTTGTGGTAGGATTTCTGAATGCCCGTCCATGCTAACATTATGCATAAATTCTTTGTATTCTTCAAAGACTTGCTGATTCTTCTGAAATCATTTTAACAGACATTGCACCCTCTGCTGGGCCATTGCTTGTTGCATTACGAAAAGGTAATAGTGACTGTCTTCAAGCACAGCTCACTTTAACATAATGTCCAGACATTTCAGCATGCTCGTCACACTGGTGCTCTACAAAATCTTGATCATACTGACTGACCAACATTTCTTCCAAACTGCTTATGGAAATATGTTTTACCTGAATAGAACTAGAATCTTGTCCATGTTCTTCACTATTCTGGAAGTGGACCATTAACCACCCACCAAGACATCAAGACATGTTAGCACACCATAAGGCCCACTACCTTTACTGTTAATTATTTTCCAAGGTTCTAATGCCTTGGGAGAATTTACACCAATACGTACAGGTGAGGCATGTCGTACGCTGTGGACAGTTCTTGCTTATATGCCCTTTCTGTAAGCAGCCAAAGCATAAACCTTTACATTTAAGAAATGTCACCTTTTCTTTGTTGGTTTTCTGCTGGAATGAGTAACATTTTGCCAAATAATGTTTTCTATTTCTATAAAACAAGCACTCAGTTTGAACAGCCTTCTTATCTTCATGGCTTAACTTGACCTGTTCTAGTTTCTCTTTGTCATTGTTCTGTTTTGACACTACAGAAACAAAACTGCTGCTTTTAGTTTTAAAAGGAACTTTTGATGGTTTTAAAGCAGTCTTCTCTTTTGGGTTTTGACTCTCCCCCAAAACAGGACCTGATGCAGCTCTTGTTTTCCCAGAAAATCAAGATCTTTAAACTTTGCTCTATTGCCCTTCTCTCCTATGTCAACCACAATCATTTTCCATCCATCGCGAAGTCTAAAAGGCAACTTTGAAAGAAGAATCCTCATATTGGTTGAGTTTTCAAGGTCGTCAATAAACCCAGCTTCATCCATTGTGTTGAAACAGCCTTTTAAAAAGAATGTATAAGCTCTTAAAGCTGCAGCATCATCTGACCTTAAGACTGACAAATTTAGAGCCTTATCTATAAATGCAGATATTATCTTTGTTCTGTTACCAAAGTTCCACTCTAGCTGTCTTTTTGCTTCCACATATGCAGCTTGCGGACTCATATGCATAGGACTTTGAACCAAAATTATGGGCTGTCCTGTGGTAAACTGTTCTAAATAATAAAGCCTGTCCTGCATGTTTTCAGTCTTAGTTTATATTCCTTGCTCAAATGTCTTAAGAAAGGATCTAAAATGCAAAGGGTCACCACTAAAAACAGGGATTTCTATAGATGGGAAGAATTACAGTCTCTGTTGTTTTACAAGCATCTCAGTGATTTCATTCTCCTTTTTCATTATCTCAGTTAAAGCACTGCAATGGACATGGAGAATGAAGAATTGGCACAGGTGAATGTGCCAAAAAAGCTTTATGTATTCTTTGAGCCTTTGGAGCTGTAGCACCAGGCATTGACTCAGTAGACGTGTCACTTTCACCGCTGGAATCATGACTTTTCTGACCTTGAAATTTGTCTTTTTGCATCCCCTTTCACCAACTTAGTTCTTAAAGCCAATGCTTATTTTTTTGACTTGAACTGATTTTATTCCAGTTCGAGCAGATGTTTTTTTCTTGTTGCGCGTCCACCTCTGCTTTCACAGTGGCTCTTTCCACCTTGGCTTCTATCAGCACCATTTAACCGGCACGAGAGCTTTTAATCCGCACACTAGAAGAAACTATCGGGCACCTTACTACCATCCTTGCTGAGTGGCTGAGCTGCATTCTCAGACAATCTTTCAGAACCTTTGCTGATCGTCTGTGCATCAGGGTCATTATTCATCAAAGTTTCGATTTCATCCAAAAACTCTTTAAAGCCGATCAGTTTAGGTTAATACCAATCACCACGATCTTGTTTCCTTTTCATCCTTGTTCAGCAATCTTTTTACTGAAGCTTGCAAGTCCATAAACTCCCCTGAATAATTATGAAACATTTTCATATGTTCATCTATGGAAGGCTTTGATTCTCCATCATCAATTGGGGCATGAATGTCATTTATTTTCATATCAGAACGCCGAGCAAGGCTCTGCGCCTTTTATTCAAATTAAAGAGATGTCGTTCTTTTTGAATTCCTTCATTCTTTTCCTCCATTGTAAAACACAAAATTAATTTAACTAGATCCAACAGATAACTGTCCAATATAGATGTTTCACATTGCAGCTGCAGATTAACGCACTTCCGCCACATGATTGTTTTAAAATGATATGTCTTTAATTTCAATCAAAATTATATACAAAAAAAAAACTAAAAGAAACTACAACTTTAATGAAAACGAAAGTTAACTTAAAGGAGCTTGAGGCCGGATTGTGGCAAGATTTATGAAAAAAATCCGTATACGTATTTTCTAGTAATAATGTCAGATGAAGCGTTCCAAACCCAAAAGAATGAGCCCTCTAGTGTATCTCTCCTTTGCCTTGAACAGGCTGTGTGCTGCAAAATGTGCTGCAATTCGGTCCCGAATTTCCCGCGCTGGGCTGCGGATGTGACGTCACATGACGCTGCATGCACGTTCTCCCCGTTCTCCCGTGCCGGCTTCACTGTTGGCTGCAGAACCCCCAACGGCCGTCGTGGTGAAGGGTGGCACTAGAGAGTCTCATTTCTTAAAAGGAGCCTCAAGCTCCTTTAATATGATAATACAAGTCCAAAGAAGTGGTCAAAAAATAATTTAAAAAAAACTTCCCGTCATAACACCGGACATTTGAGACACAAAACAAAAACTCCACCACGCCCTCTTGTGTGTTCTTAACCAGTTAAATAAATTGGAGGGTCTAAAATTTACCAAACAAAAGTGCAGTATAAATGGTCACAACCTAAATAATCGACCAATCAGATTTTAGTCGTCACCAGGCCGCATGGACTAGGACAGGGGTGGCAACCTGCGGCTCTAAAGCGCTCTTTAGCGCCGCCCTAGTGGCTCCCTGGAGCTTTTTCAAAAGTGTTTGACCACTTTTTCCTTTTTTAGGGCCCGAGCACCTTCAGTGCAAAGGCCCTATTGTATCTGTAGGAATTTTTTTTTTCTTTCTTTCTTTTTTCTTTCTTCTGACGAAAGGAGGGCCTTTTTGCCTCCCTAAACGTGCCCAAAAAGTCACCAAATTTTGCATGCAAGTCAGGCCTGGCGAAAAATTTTATATTTAATGGTTTACCTTAATGGCCGTGGCAAAATGGCTCAACAGCGCCCCATAGAAAACTTTGTGCCTCAAGCCCCACAATACGGTTTGACATACATGCACGAAAATCGCTACACACCTGTATCAGTACACAACTTAAAGAAAAGTCTCTTGGCGACATGGCTGAAACCGAACACGAAGTCGGCCATTTTGAATTAATCGTGTCACTTTGGCGCAATTTATGCCATTCCTTCGGCAGTTAATACGGCCCGAACCGTGACGTGCCCCCAAGTGTGTTATATATCAAAATGTGCGTCTCCATCCTGCAACAACACGCATTACTTTTGTCTTTCAAAAGCGTTTCCGTGGCGACGCTAGACGCCAAAAAGCGCGCCCACCCTTCATCTGGTTGGTTCAGACAGAAAAAACTTAAAGAAAAGTCTCTTGGCGCCATGGCCGAAACCGAACAGGAAGTCGGCCATTTTGAATTCATTGTGTAATTTTGGCGCAATTTATTGCCATTCCTTCGGCAATTAATACGGCCCGAACCGTAACGTGCACCCAGGTGTGTTATAAATCAAAATGTGCGTCTTCATCTTGCGACTACGCGCATTACTTTTCTCTTTCAAAAGTGTTACTGTGGCGGCGCTAGACGCCAAAAAGCCTCCCCTTCATCTGATTGGTCCATATTTGATAGTTCTCCAAAAGTCACCAAATTTTGCATGCAAGCCAGGCCTGGTGATAAATTTGATATTTAATGGTTTGCATTAATGGGCGTGGCCTAACGGCTCAAATGCGCCCCCTAGAATACCTTTCTCTGCCATAACTTTTGAAAGGTTTGACATAAAGAGTCGTGGGTGGTGTCACCTGAATCGGTATTGAGTCCTTGAGCTTCATTGGCCTGAATTAGCCCTGCCCCTTCTTCTGATTGGTTGTCCCAATTTTCTGCTATAACTTTTGAATGGTTTGACATAGAGAGTTGTGGGTGGTGTCATCGGATGCTGTATTGAGTCCTTGACCTTCTTTGGCCTGAATTAGCCCCGCCCCTTCTTCTGATTGGTTGTCCCTATTTTCTGCCATAACTTTTGAATGGTTTCACAAAGAGAGTCGTGGGTGGTGTCATGGGACTCTGTAATGAGTCCTTGAGCTTCTTTGGCCTTAATTAGCCCCGCCCCTTCTTCTGATTGGTTGTCCCGATTTTCTGCTATAACTTTTAAATGGTTTGACATAGAGAGTCGTGGGTGGTGTCATCAGATTCTGTATGGAGTATGGATGCAGCTCAGCTTTCTTTCTCCTCCAAACACGACAAGTTGTGTTTCCACCAAAAATTTCTATTTTGGTTTCATCTGACCATATAACATTCTCCCACTCCTCTTCTGCATCATCCTAATGCTCTCTAGCAAACTTCAGACCTGGGCATGTCCTGTCTTCAGCAGGGGAACGTCTGGCCCTGCAGGATCTGAGTCCCTGGTGGCGTAGTGTGTTACTGATGGTTCTTTTGTTACTCTGGTCCCAGCTCTCTGCAGGTCCTTCACTAGGTCAGTGGTTCTCAATCCTGGTCCTTGTCTGCCCCTGTCCTGCATGTTTTAGATGCTACCCTGCTTCAGCACACCCTGATACAAGTACCTGTGTCATCAACAGAGTTGTGCAGACCTTGGTGACAAGCTGATTAGGACAATTAATTAGAATCAGGTGTGTTGGTGCAGGGAAACATCTATAACATGCAGGACAGGGGCCCACGAGGACCAGGATTGAGAAACACTGCACTACATCCCCCGTGTGGTTATGGGATCTTTACTCACCGTTCTTGTGATCATTTTTACCCCCCGGTGTGAGATCTTGATGGAGCCCCAGATGGAGGGAGATTATCAGTGTCTTGTATGTCTTCCATACAAGGTGGAGTGGAGTTTGGAGTGTGACTGTTTGAGGTTGTGGACGGGTGTCTTTATACTGATAACCAGTTAAAACAGGTCCCCTTAATACAGCTAACGAGTGGAGTGGAGGATAAAGGAACCACTTAAAGAAGAAGTTACAGGTCTGTGAGAGCCAGAAATCTTGCTTCTTTGTAGATGACCAAATACTAATTTTACCCAGGAATTTACCAATTAATTCAGTAAAAATCCTACGCTGTGATTTCCTGGATTCTTTCCCCCCATTCTGTCTCTCATAGTAGAAGTTACCTATGATGGAAATTACAGGCCTCTCTCACCTTTTTAAAGTGGGAGAACTTGGTAGCTGACTAAATACTTTTTTGACCCACTGTAAATAAAATTGCCTTGCCCACAACACAGACATTTATTGGACTGTATTGCTATTTTGATTTTATTTGTCTTTTATTGTTTTTTATTATATCTTCCTGCTTTGAAATTATGATTTGTTTGATTGTTAGGTACTTTAATCAACTTTGTTGTTTTAAAATGTGCAATATAAATACATTTGACCGTGACATTGACCTAAAGCTTGACTCCCACAGGGAGTGCAAGCGATGTGGTCCAGTTTTGAGCGACTGTGCTCCATCCTTCGCTCTCACCAGGAGTGTTTCAAAAGTGGAGCTCTTCCAAGCGCTGGCTCCTCAGCTGGATTCATGAGATTTTGAGATTACCAAAGGACATCAAGATAAGGTGAGAATAACAGTTTACATATTTAAAAAGTAAAATGAGAATTGGCACATAGGCACAAGCACGTGTCTGCTACTGTTCAAATCCTTCAATGCAGCTCAGTGAAATAGACTTTTATTTTCTAAAGCTCTTGTATATTTGAACACTAAACATGGTAGATTTTTCAGTTTATGTTGGGGTTTTTTCAATCAATGTAACCAATACAACATTCTGCTGTTTACCTCAATTTTAATATTTAAAAATCATGCTTTAATTAATTTGTATCTCATGAGACATCATGTGTTAAACTAACCCCGGGATGAAGGGGATTTATTTTTTTTAAAACCTTCTTCCTCCCTCACCTTCCTTCCTGAGATGTGGTGCCGAATCATCTTGAGCTTGAACACAAAAAGTCTTCCTGATCTGGATACCTCCTCCACACAGACTACTGACATTAGCCAGCCGCTGGTCCTGCTGGCTCAGTAAGGGCAGGATGTGGCAATCACCCCAGTCACTGGTCCTCCACACATACCTGACAGAGCACACGGGCATGGAAACATATATACAAGGTAAATCAAGAAAGCTGCTATAAAAATGGACTTGGTGACATTGGTCATTAGAATCATGTTTACATACTTTCCCCAAAAAAATTATTGTCCTCACAAGATCAAAGTTTAAAGTATCAGTATACACACAGCCATGAGAGTTGCTTACAACAAGCCTCAGGAAGCATAAAGCAGATTAGTGGGTATAGTCTCTTACAAGAACCTTTCTCGCAATGTGTCAGGAGGAGGGATGCAAGCTTATATTGATTTCAGAAATCTTTAACAAATGTTTGGTTTCAACTATGAAAAATGCAGTGATGCAGAAACTCAGGACATTTGGGGAGATTACCAGAACAGCCTCTAGTAATCTATGAAATGCTTAATTTCTGTAATGAGTTTTCTCTAATCTTGTAAACCCTCTGTTCCCAGGCACTCTATTTTAAATTCAACAAATACAACAATAAATAATGTAGTTCTCCAATGACTACTTTGTCCAGTGCATGTTATATTAAAGGGGACCTATTATGGCATCTAATACCTATTTTAAACAGGTCTTGAATGTCTTAAAAACAAGCTTTTGATTGTTTTTGCTAAATACATTAGAAATTCAGCCTCTGAGCCATGTCTTTATCTTCCCATTCTCTAACCTCATTATCTATGCAGGATTCTGAGTGGGCGGGGCTATGATAATGAGGCACTGTGCTGATTGGCTGCCTGAATGACCCGATACACCGCTACGAAAAAATGGCGAGCGCATAATCTGAACGGCTCGTAGATCCACATCACACTGGACGGCTCATCCGGGCGGCTGTACAGACACTGCAGAATGTGGTTGCTTTCCTCCTTCTCTGAGTTGGCAGGCTGAGGGGAGGCCACTTTATATATGTTAAAGCAAGAGAAAACCTGTTTTTCATAATAGGTCCCCTTTAACCTATGTTAACTCAAATACAATACGGATCTGGCACACCAGTTGATCATCCAAGGTTAATCAATTAATATCTGGTTAGGTCACTGTAACTAAGAGTTTTCTGGTTGAATGAAGAAGTTATTTAAATAAAAGTAAATTATGGATATATGAACAAACAAGGAGAGCCGGGGGAGGGGGCATTAACCTACTTGCCTGGACCTGGGTTACTGGGACCCCATCCTGGAGCCAGGGCTGGGGTAGGGGCTTGTTGGCTAATGCTTGGTCGCTGGACATTTATCAGTGGGGCCTGGTTGGGCTCAGCCCCAACGAGCAACATGGGTTTTCTTTCCTGTGAGCTCACCACCCGCAAGAACGGTTAGGGGGGTGGTAGTCTAGTGGCTAGAGAGGTGGGCTTGGGTTTGGAGGACCCAGGTTCAAGCCCCTGACAACCAAGATGAACCACCGTGGGCACCTGAGCAAGGCCTGAACCCTAATTGCTCCCTGGTGTGTGTGTCTCAGATGTAAGTCACTTTGGATACAAGCGTACAGTAGGTACAGTGTATTATGGGTGGTAGGCAAAGCCAAAGGTCTTGGCAAAAGCATTTGCCTTCCAAAACTGGCTAATGGGACATGGAATCCTGCCCTTCTGGTGGAAAAAGGAACACAATTTATTGGCACTGGGTGGAGTATAGACAGGCTCACATCAACACACAATGTGGATTCCATAACCAGTTTCTTTGAAAAGGACTTGAGAGGCATCAGGCTCACAGGTTGTAAACCTTATGAGCCTCCCTTGTAAAGTATAGGCTGGAGAAGACAGTCCAGTCTATTGTTAAACCTTGGATTCAGAACAAACAATGACTGCGTTTCCATGCAGTCAATAACCCTTTTAAAACCCGAATATTGGCAATAACCTGAATTTGCACGGCCATGTAAACACCAATAACCCCTTTGAATAACCCGAATTTGGTCATATTCGGGTTTTTTAAAACTCGAATATTCTGCCATGTAAACGCCTAACGGAATTTCCCCATCAAACGGAACATGAATTTGTTTTCTGCACATGCTCTGTTCGCAAGGAATCCTGGTCTTTCGAGTCCAGGAAGTTCTTATAAACACGGAGAAACCAAGACCAGGAGGAGACTAATCACTTCATAAATGTAATGAAGGATATGAACATTTCTGCATTTGTAGACGGTAGAAAGTACACGGATAGCGAGAATTAAAAGAAGGTGAGCAAAAAGTTGAGCGAAGCAGCATTTGTTTTGAATTTAGATACAGGAAGAAGAAGGAAATGACGGTAATTGCGTCATCACATTCTCCGCGCATCGCTGGTTCGATCCAGATATCCCGAATGATTAAATATCATGTATACAGGGATAACCCTGTTTGCGCACGCATGTAAACGGAATATTCCGAATGTTTCAGTAACCGGAATATTAGCAATAACCCGAATTTTGACTGCATGTAAACGTAGTCATTGTAGATTCTCTCCTGGATGTAGAACACTGGACCTGCTCTTTACCCTCACTAGAATCCTTAACTATTGCTCCCTATACAAACAGAGCAAGAGACCGCAATGCTAGTGGTAACACCGTTTATTTACAGGTGACAGTTGGATTACCTTTTGTCACTGATTATTTTCATAACTTTTATTGGCAAAATTTGTAGGTGCGATCAAGGGGTGGAAGGGCGGTGGTTTGGTGGCTTCAGGTTTGAAGCTTTGTTTTTTGCAGATGATCCACTCTTTTTTGCATCATCATGTTATGATCTTCAGCTTTCTTTTGAGCAGTTTGCAGCAAAGTGTGAAATGGCAAGGATGAGAATATGCACCTCTAAATCGGAGACTACGGTTGTCACTCAGAAAAAAAGAGGTACATGTATGTCTTTTCTGGGTTTGGCATGAGTTGCTACCTCATATGTAGGACCATAAGTATCATGTGTTCTAGTTTATGAGCAAGGGAGAGGCCAAGGAGGGGGAGGCCTCTCTGCCTTGGCTGCTGACCCTGCAACGCGAATTCAGAAAAGTAGAATTTAATAGTTGGTCGGAAAGATGGATGAATATTTAATTGCTCCTGGCTTTCCTTCAGCAATAAGAGAACAAGTAAATATTTATGCGCATACATGTGCAGAGCACATTACACATCAACACAACTTTTGCTTCTGAAGACTATGAATTTTAGAAGGGATGATATTCACTATTGTTAGTATGAGGGATTACCTGGGGCATTTTGGAAGTAAATCTCCAATGATGTTGCAAGCTTCTTTTTCCTCAAGACCAGGACATTGCCTTCCTCCGCCATGTGGAATCTGTGTCATGATCCGTGACCGTAGACGGTAACCAGGAGACAGATCATTGGACCGGCAGGTCTTAGAGCAAGGACTCCACGATGACCATTCAGATGTCTGACAGTCATTGGGCATCTGACACACCTTGAAGGTCAGGAGGGCGGTATCCTTGCGACAAAAACTGAAGATTGAGAGGGTTACATTACTGGGTCTGACAATTCAAAGAAAATGATCCTAAAATAAACCATTGTAAACCTATAAAAGGTTTTCATTTGTTATAAGCAAACCAGAACTATGACAGTTGTCTCTAATGTTAAATTGCCTTTAACTTACATTGAACATGTTTTGATAACTCTGTTTGATTCAAAGTTAAAGTTTTGCAGGAATATATTGAGTGTAGGACCCAATATACATGTTACAGGTTAATGCTAAATTCGGAAAATTTCAAATAAATGTATAAAATGTACAGCCAGAAAGATAGGAAAAAACCCCAAATGAAAACATTAAAATCAAAAAAAAAAAAAGCCTGTTTCACAAAACCAAGAAAGTGGATTAAGCCAAAATATTTGCCAGGATAAATTAACAATCAGGATTTATTAAGGCTGCTGCTGCTTCTGCTTAGTCAGCGGTACCTTAGATCCAAAAAAAGAAATGTAATTAAATCGTCTGCATCAAAACTGTAAAGACCATTTGTGATTCGGCACAATGATCACGTATTGCGTCACTTCCTGTTTGCAGTCTGTTGCCGTTGCACTATGTTGCAAGCTCTTTGTTTTCTGATAAAATAATACTATATCTGGTAAACTTCTGTCTTTAATTCAACACTTGCACATTTTTCTCTTCTGTAACTTTCATTGTCACCAAACACCGATACATTTTCTGTCTGTTAGCCTCTGTTAGCCTCTTAGCATGGCCTTCTCTTCTCCCACCGTTTCACCTCCTTGCTGCTCAGTGTGTGTAATGTTTAGCTATGCCTCTGCCTCCTTAGGTGAAGACGGTAAGTGTCTGAAGTGTAGTTTATTCATAGGACTGGAGGCGAGGCTCAGTCAGTTAGAGGTCCGGTTCCACCAACTAGACCATAGTCCCGTAGACTCGTCAGCTAGCCAGGCTAAGCGGCGGACCGGCCTGTAGCAGCTGCTGGTAGCCGCTCCCCTGCAGCTCCCGAGCAGCCGGCCAGGCAGGGCGGCTGGGTGACGGTGAAGCGTAGTCCTAAAGGGCTCACGGAACACCACCACTCGCTTCACGTCTCTAACCATTTTTCTCCACTCAGCGACACATCCCGGGGGCCAGAGTGGGCGACATTGAAGTAAATTTGAAGCTGCTGGCAAAGAGTAATCGTAAATTTGGTAAAGTTATCATATATGTCAGCGCTAATCACACCCGTCTACACCAGTCGGAAGTCACTAAAATTAAGATTGTGTCAGTGTGTACCTACGCCAAAACACCTGCAAGGGAGGGGGTGGGGCTTGCTGGCAGGGGGTTTCCTTCCACCCTCTTCTGGTCCTCCGTGGGACTGTGGGTGGCCTGGGTTTGGTTTTCTTCCTTGTAGCATGGTTGTGGCCTTTTTCCTCCACTATAGTTGCAGTTCAGGTAAAGCCTTGTTTTCTATTTGCACACACACAGTTACACAGACATACACACCTGCTCACTCACCTACATACTCACTCTACAGTTTTGGGGGACAGTTAATCGCAGTAGCCTAGTCTTGATTCAGTTTCAGAGACTCAAAGGCTTGTGTGCCCGTTGTGAGTTTCCCTGTGTTTCTCTCGTTTTGAGACTAGCAGCGGATGCCACCCCGAACCCCACTCCCCGAACCCCCCTCACATGTGTTTATTTTAGTTATTTAAAAAAAGCATTATAGATTTGAGTATATATTAAAATGCATATATATGCTTTAGGTTTTACCAAACTTGGTATTACCATTAATATATATTAGGGGTGTAACAATATATCGTGCCACAAAAACGTCACAATACGTGTCGTGGAGGTGACAAACTGTATTTGGATATTGGGTTATTAATATTAATCTATTGTGTTGACTGGTAACGCACATCCGACCACGCCTCGACCCGTGGACCAAAATCTTCCTCCGCTCAGAAGAAACTAGTACCGTTTTGCGGTCCCGATCACGGGACACTTGCAGGGTTTTGAGCTCTGAACTTTTACTTATGTAAGGCTGGTGTAGAGTTAAGCCTTACCTTATTAAATTAAACCTTTTTGGGGTCGTGAGTAGGATAAACACGGGACAACTTCTGCTGAGTTCCAGTGTACTTTAATGTCCCTCAACAGTGTAGGATTTTAGAACATCAACACAGCACCTAGTGCCGTACTGTGGCGTATCACTCCGCCCAATCTAAAACAGACTAATCACTACAGATAAACTGACTAATGTAATTATAGTTCCTGATTTACATCAGAATATAAAGAATATATTTATAAAATAATGAACCCTCAATTACCAAAATAACCTTCTTAACAAAAATAAATCTCCTCTTACACTTATAAGGTGAGCATGAATCAATCTTTTTTATGATGTAAAATTGTATGTATTTATTTACTTTTAGTTATTTATTTAATTTTAGTTGTTAAATTTCTGGAAAAGAAAAAAGTCAAATCATTAATAAGAGAAACTATTCAGTTTGTGGCAAAATATTTGTACTTGTATGAAACTGAAGATGCATAATGCAAACCTGACATTTACTTTTAGTTCAGTTTGTGGAAAATGGTTGGCCTGACTTGCTCTTTAAAACTTAAACAGTTATAAAGCATTACAAACTGTAACAATAGGGCAAATGCACAGCATTGTTTTGTATTTTGTGTCTTTCAAATAAAAGACAATTTTTTCCAGTCATATGTTCCTAATTCACGGTTGTTAAAAAAATGCTGCTATAATATCATATCGTTATCGTGACCTCATTATCGTGTATCGTACCGTATCGTGAGATTAGTGTATCGTTACACCCCTAATATATATGCAGACAAAAAAAAACACGCCAAAACTCTGTCGGACTCCGTAGGTTTCTCTGGTCCCCTCCCCAATCTGACCAGTGATGACATGTTTAGCTGCATGTCATCGCTCCACCGCTGGTCGTCTCGGTGGTGTTCAGAAAACGACGTGGCCTTTATTGACAATTGGAAGACGTTTTGGGGAAAGTCCGGTCTAATTAGAAGAGACCGCATCCATCCCACCCGGGATGGTGCCGCTCAGGAACAGGAACGGGTGCGTCCGAGACCCCCACTGGAACAGGAACGAGTGCGTCCGGGACCACCACTGGAACAGGGACGAGTGCGTCCGGGACCACCACTGGAACAGGAACGAGTGCGTCCGGGACCACCGCTGGAACAGGAACGACTGCGTCCGGGACCACCGCTGGAACAGGGACGAGTGCGTCTGGGACCACCTCTGGAACAGGGATGGGTGCGTCCGGGACCACCGCTGGAACAGGGACGAGTGCGTCTGGGACCACCTCAGGAACAGGGACGAGTGCGTCTGGGACCACCTCAGGAACAGGGACGAGTGCGTCCGGGACCACCGCTGGAACAGGGACGAGTGCGTCCGGGACCACCTCAGGAACAGGGGGATTCCTGCTCCTGCCAACAGGTCCCTGTCCTCTTCAACACCTGGTGAAAGAACTCCACTCTGTCACGGTAGAAGAACACCCACAAATCAAAAGTCTCTCCTGCTGGGTCCATGATGGCTGGTCAGTTCTGTTAGGAATGAGGTTGGAGTCGGACCCAGATGTAGGAGAGCAGGAGGCAGGAGGTCCAAAAAAAAAGTGATTTATTTAAATTAAACAAAACCAAAACACTGCTGAGCAGGATACAAAAACCAGAGCGTGCAGCCACGCAGCGTTCTCCCCAAGTTTAGTTTGGGGGAAGAGCGTTGCTGTGGCTCGATACATTACCGTATTTTTGCGACCATTAGGCGCATATAAACATCTTTTTTTTTTTTTTAATGTGCCGCGCGCCCGATGACGCAATGCGGCCATTGTATTATGGTAAAGGCTGATTTATGGTTACGCGTTACACCGACGCAGAGCCTACGGCGTAGGGCTGCATCAACTTAACGCGGATCCATAAGGCGGACGTAATTGAGGCCACCATGAGAACGTTAAAGGGGGGAAGGGGGGCACGTGAATTGCCCGTGATTGCCCGGCGGCGGAGCGGACGAGGAGACTCGGCCTCACTACCGGTAATAAACTGTTAAACTGGCTAACGTTTCGCTCGTCCTTCCGACACGTCCTGGCGAAAGCTACAATACATCCAAAAAAACCTGTACAACTGTACAACAGTCAGAGCGATATTTAAATATATCTAACTTTCTTAATCTTTCCATCACAGTGGTTAGCTCACATTTTTACTGTTTGATTTAACACTGTAAACATAAAGTAATAAAACAAAACAAAGGTGAAGCAAAAGGTTTTCTTACCAAAGGAATACGTAAACAGGCTCTCCTGACGTCTCAAAATGGCGACGGCACGCCGCCGACACACTACAGAACAAAACGCCTTTTTTTTCAGTGCATTGTATTGTGCATTTTAGTTTCATTTGGTGGACAAAGGCACATACACACACTCTACAACGTACATATAACCAGTGTCACTTAAACAGCGTCACGCACATCTAATTAAGAGCACTGCTCACAACACAGCGGCCACCATTAAAGTTTTACAGCCATGAATTACTCATTTAGAAACAGTTAAACTCGCCCAGAAGAGTCCAAATAAACACAAAAAATATCTTCACAGAACAGGGTTTGCTTCACTACTATTTTTTTTATCCTTTGTAATATAACAGCAGGGGTTAATTTGTGCCGGATCCTGCCGGAACAGGATCCGGCACCTCTCGATTTTGGCCTCCCTGTGTTCCGGGACTTATTTGGGCAGATCTCTCGTATATATATAAAACACTAATAATATAAAAAAGTGTAACTTTTTAAATAACTGCGTTATTTTGGGGTTGATGCAGCCGCGTCTCTCTGCCTGCAGTCACTGCACTGTGTCCAGCAATGTCCCGCCCACAGCACCATCTGATTGGTTACACACAGAGACAGGCACGGGAAACAGCCAATCAGCGGTGAAGGCTGTGCATGCTCTGTGCTCACACAAACAGAGGAGCAGAGAATAAGTTTAGCCGGGTAGAGAAGCTCCGGAGAGGATATCTATGTTTCCAAGGTAAGTTAAGGCAGCAGACACCCTATTATTGTTATTCTAGCTTTCCAAAGTGCACCAGATTGATGCATTTAAATGCATTATGCTCAAAAAATTTCCCTGGGGGGAACGCACCCCCAATTTTTTATGCTCAATTTTCACAGAAATCCTAGACATATCAAATATACTTTCATACAATAGCCCTCAGGTAAATGGCATGAGTCTTGAAGATAAAAACAATGATCTAATAGGAAACAAAGGAAACCTGGTATACATTGTGGGGAGTGATTATTAATAGAAGTCAGGTGTGCGGCAATCAGTAACTGAAGCCTTGTGTGAAGGAAGGGCAGGAGGTAAAATTCAACAGAAAATAAATACAAAAACGGGAAAACTATAGTATAAAATTAAAACAGAAAATAAAACTAAAATGTGAAATTTGGAAATGCAAAGATACAAAAACACAAAGTCCACAGCCCATGAAGAAGTTTAATAATTTAAGTTTGCGCTTACTGATTGGAAAAATGTATCAAGGGCTGACCC
Source organism: Cololabis saira (assembly GCF_033807715.1). NCBI lineage: Eukaryota > Metazoa > Chordata > Actinopteri > Beloniformes > Belonidae > Cololabis > Cololabis saira. The sequence goes on along the minus strand of NC_084592.1, from coordinate 1,850,550 downwards.
CACAAACTTGCAATTACGTATATTTGTTATATACGTGATTGATAAATCCCAAAACAGGTATTTATTAAAGCTAATAAAAATATGTTCACCCACAAATGTAGGCAATTTCTATGTAGTTTTATGCAAGTATTCTGTTTTTAGTCATGACTGAGTTTTTACTCAGCATGGACATCAGCCTTAATGACTTTATCCATATAAAAAACTAACATCAGATTACATCGAGTCTCAGGAAACTTCTCTTAATTTAACTACGATATCACTGTTTCATTCTGTTGTTAGTTGAGCTGGCATCCTAATATGGTTCAAATTAGTAAATTGTTTAATTATATTTTGCATGCAAAAGGGGCCCAAACGTACATCTCAAATTTCAATGCAGGAGTGACATAGAGTTGCCAGTACAGCAGTTTTACAGAACAGAGGTGTGTATTCTTTAAACAGAATAACATGCAGTTCTCAAAACAACACCTTTGCAGCTGTGTATGAAAATTAAAACCCAAGCTGCACAGACACAATACTGGTCTGACCTGAATGTACTCATAATGACTTCACAGAGTGACCGAAAATCTCCGCCACAATCAGCAGTACTTATCAAATAATACACCGGGAAATTATAACAAGGCAATCTTTATTTGCTAAATTGTACAATCCCTTGCCTCAAGCACTGGGGAGGTTGTTCCACCACATCACACTTGGTTGCAAGTAAGAGCTAAAAATGGTGGAACAATGACTCCAACAGGACCACGTCATCCTCAAAAAGCCCAGATGGAATCCTGAGACCACCAAACTGGACCCCTTCTGCTTCTTACTGCTGCCATAAATTCTGTCCGTATCGATTTTGTCCAGAAGTATTTTCAAAGGGCAGTCCTGACAGAGACTAACTTACACCCAGAACAAATCAGATCTACTGTCAGTAATGCAGCCGAAACTCACTCTCTCCTTGTACTGGGTCGGAAAGGTTTGTAGCAACAGAGCCAAAATTCCATACTCCAATATAGCCCAAATGACTAAACTAAATGAAAAATATAATGAGGTATAATTTATGTGGTGAATCTAAATATTTAAATGATAATAGTTTTTAGTAAAACCACAGTAATTGGGTACTATACAGTAAGTGGTTCCTTTAGAAGTCATTAAACCAGTGAAGCACTAAAGATAATATCTTGTGATATGTAATGCATAAAGACTGTGCAACATTGGAAGTTCCTTTGCTTGAAAACACATGGGAAACCCACATCTCAGCAAACTAAGAATAGTGGGGTATTTGATTCTTCACTTTTCTGATTCAATGCATTGGTCATGAATATAAATTGAAACACAATATGAAAATTAAAAATATATCCTTCAGCCAAGGTATAATAGAAAGGTTTTTTCTGTTATGCTTGGCTTAATGGATTGTAGACTGATATTGATTATAACAGCCAGCTAATAGTACCACTTTACACTGAGATGATGGTATTTACTGGCATTTAGACAAAAGGCCGTAATATTGATACAATGATTTTCTGTTCCACTGAGGACAAAGCAAGTGCTACTTAAGACTATCTCTCTCTTTCTCTCTCGCTCTCTCTCCCTTCCTCTCTGCAGTTTGCGTGTGTGTGTGGTCTCCTGCTTTGTATTTGTGCATGTTCTGCAAAATCCATTATTATCAAATCCACACACCTGAGTTAGCTCTGAAAGCAAGGAATGAGGGGAGCACACATCAACACTCTGCCAATAAGCTGGTGAAACAGTGCAACACGGTTTACACAAATTGTAACTATAATTGAATGAACAACCACCATCAATACAATTTTACGGATAACATCTCTATATAGGGAAAAATGTGTATTTGGGATCAAGAAGAGTAACAAATGATCATGGCCGTCTCATATTACAAATGACCAGAAACATTTAAGGCACACACACACACACACACACACACACACACACACACACACACACACACACACACACACACACACACACACACACACACACACACACACACACACACACACACACACACACACTAATGAATGTAAAGTTACAAAGAAAAGAAAGCTACATTTCAGAGTGGCTTCCAACATCTTTTGGGAAGATGAGACCAAAGAAAGATATTTGTCTATGACACAAAGTACCACATTTTGTGTCATCCCCCGCCCCCATACACACACACACGCATACAAAAATCAATCTTTGCATCAACTCTAGTAGCAAAGGGATTATTTGGACTCGATTTAAGGCCACAAAACAGGAATACAGCCATAATTGATGCCTTGCATTTAGTTACCCATAAACTCCTAGACTTGGTCACTTTAGATCCATCCATCCATTCATCAATCCAATATCTTTACCTTCTTCTTCCTGCTCTCGGTGAAGGCGGACGCTTTTCTGCTCCCGCTCCCTCCCTATCTGCCCTGCTGCTGCTCTCTGTCTTGTTCTGTCTTGTCACTCTTAGAGCCTCTCTTTTCACATCCTCCGAAACTTTCTACAATCATGGAATTGTTTGGCTGGTCTCTCAGTGCAATTGACCAAATTTTCTCGACGAGAAGTCAGGGCAAAGGGGAGCCCTCTTGCCCCGATGGGACGTTTGCTGCTGGATACATGATGCACCCCTGGAAGACATGGAGGATCGTGTGTCTGTCCATACTGTCGGTCAAGGATGTTAAAGATGCCTACATAATTGGATTAATGATACCAGGATTTCTGCTTTTTGGAGCTGGCGGTTACCTGGCATATTGACAAATTCGGAAATCTTTGACAGCAATTCTGGCCCTTCCAGGGCTGCCTGACTTGGCTGAAGGGACCAACACTCAGACTCTAACGTTGGGGGAGCAAAACCGCAAGCTGGATAGGATTCTTGAACAGAATCGCATGCTAGCTGCGGTTTTTGAACTCATTGGCAGGATGGAAAAGACCTTGGAGAAGTTAGAAGCTCGGCTTGGCGGGAATTGACCACAAATTCGTCTGTTTGGAGTCGCCATTGATGAACTTTGACTTTGACAGAGCAGCTTGTCAGGCCGCTCCAGTCACAATCTCCCTGGATGAATGAAAACAAGACACTCTGCTCCCACTAGCTCTCCCCTTCCCCTCAGGACACCTGTGGACCTGGATCAGAACTATACCGAGGCGTCTGATAACATCAATGACAATGGCTGAGGAGTACTGGGGCATATTTCACAGACTTACTGCTCACACACACACACACAATGATAAATACACCTCCCTCTTTTTCAACGCCTTCCCCGGCTCCTGTCTTACCACCGCCCCCAACACAGTCACCAGGTTGGAGCGCCACGAAGGCTGCAGTGTTCACTTGGATGTACCGTGCCGGATCCCCCCGCCTCCCCAGTCACCCACCCACCCCCAGACCCACATGCAAGTCTCCATCATGATGTTGTTATTATGAGTATATTGCTTTTCTGTGCTGAGGTGTTTTTTGCACCTTGACACTGTGTATTTATACACAGTGTGAAGATGCCTTTTTTCCCTCCTCCATCCCAGTGTCATCCTCTTTTGGAAATATGGCACCTTATAACAACAGTGGTGCCAACGCTGTTAACCGAAGTCAAATTCCCTGTTTGATATGTTCAAACTTTGTCATTAAAGCTGATTCTGATTCTGCTTAATCCTATTTAGGTCACAGGGATCTGCTGGAGCCTATTGCTGCTGTCTTCAGGCAAAAGGCAGGGCTATAGTATGGATCGGTCCTCAGTGGCTTGAGATTAATGTTTCAGTCCAATGCAATTCACTCTGTATAGTACCAATCAACAAATAAAGGCATGACTCAGGGCAATTTGCACTTTAGTGCTGCGGTATTTATTGGAAAATCCAGTTCAACTACTAACAATCCAAGTCAGTCTAATTTTATTCCAATTCAGTGCAATCTAAGTGTTAGTGATTAGAACCTCGCCAAACTCTGGACATTCTTGCTGTTCTAATTTATTGAAATTTGTCTGTCATCATGCCATAACTGGTTATACTGTATTAAGGCACCATCACTAAGCTACTTGGTTAGGTTTAGGAAAAGATATAGCACAGTTAGCTCTACATACAATAATAATTGACAAATAGTTGATTGATGCTATGCTGTAAATTCATTTCCACACATCTCACAGAAGTTCTGGTGCCAGTGCTATGGCCTGAAGCATTACTGAAAACATTGGAAAAAAAGTAAGTATATAGAAAGCTACATGCTTGTAATAGTAATTTGATCTAGTTTTAACACCAAATTAGCCATCACCATGTAATTAATTGTCTGTGTGTAAGCGGAAGTATTACTCTCTTCATGCATTTAGTTTTCCTGTCAACAGGAAGAGTGAAAACTAGTGTTTAGGAATTTGCTTGCGACAAAGAAAAAAGTAGTAAAAGAACACTTCAGAATAGTCCAATGTCTTGTTCTTAGCCTTTCTTGGGTGTTCAGCTGTGTGTTTTTGGTCAATGTCCTAATTGAGGACCCATTGCTGCACCTGAAGCCATGCTGTCTAATACTGCGCAGCACATTTCATTCCAGAATGCGTTGATAGTTTTGAGATTTTATTGTACCGTTGTTGGACCAGCGTTATCTGCTCATGTGAACTCTGGACTTATGAATGTCTCATTGAACATTTTGTGAATGTGAATTAGCTCTTTAAAGCTGGCTCAGTCTTCAACCTGAAATCAGCTTTAATGTGCCTCCTAAAATGGCCGCCTTGTCAAAGACTACAAGGACCAGTGTGCCTTGGGGGCGGCGCCTGAAGCGGCCCGCGCCCAATCACTGACCAGGCGCTGATTAAGTCACTGCAGCCCGCGGAATCAAAAGCGTTTTGACTATCTTCAAACCTTCTCTTTTTCTCAGATCTTCATCTCTTCAGTTCGTCAGCTCTTGGCTTCTTGCCAAAAGCTCATCGGGACCAGACTGGCAAGGAGGGGGGGGATTCCCCGGACCATCCTACCGGGGAATCGGAGCGGTCTCCTGCGGCCCCGGAGGGCTACGGCGCTACCGGCTCCCATCTCCCATCTCCCACTAACTTTTTCTATCTGAGTTTCTTTTGCATGAAAGAACCTCCGGCAGCGTGCCCAGATCAGCCCGAGAAGCATCCCGCCACCTGAGTCCGTGACGCCGACGCGCTCATCAGCCATAAGACGGGGCTTGCACGTCTACAGAGGACCGGACCCGCGTGCACGAGACGACGTGAGCAGGCTCCGTTGACCAGGGGGACGCAGGGCGCCAGCTGCTGTACACTGCACCATCGTCCTTTCATTTCAGAGTCGGAAGGAGAGGGGAACCAGAAGACCGCTGGGGCTGAAAGCTCCGACTGAAACCCCCCTTTTTCCCACTCCGAGTTTTCTGTTTATATCAGGAATTGGGACGTCTCGAGGACGGCCAGCCGGCGTCTCGCCTCGGCTGTGAGCTGCATCTCCTGGATCCGTGACACCCGCGCTTCGGCGACCGACGAGAATAGCCGCACGTCTACAAGTGACCGCCCCCCCCCCGCCGCGCCTAACAGCAGTCTAGAGGAGATCAGGACAGAGGAGAGGAGAAAGTAGAGTCCATTGAAGAATTTCGGGGGAGATTCACAAGGAGTGGAGTGCGGCTAGAGTCAGTGGTTCAAGAGCCAAAACACTTAGGGCCTGATTTACTAAAGGTTTGCGTGCGTAAAAACGTGTGCAAACTTGACATCACGTGCAAACCAATGTGCAAGCTGATCTACTAACAGCGTGCAAAGAGGACTGCGCCTCTCAAATGAGCAAAATAGCACACGCTATTAAATGAACACATTTAGTACTTTTGCCCTGATGAATAATCAATATGGGGCGTACCCGCCAGAAAGCGCTAAGTACTGGGGGGGGGGAAATGCAAATATGTCCATTTACCACACGCAATGAGATTTACCAAGCCCGAAAGTAATTGCAGGGATTATGATTGCGTCTGTATTTAATACGTTCGAAAGGAAGGTGCTAATCTGCCCAGCATTACGCACCGATGGCTGCTGTTATTGTGGTGTTGTGCCGTATTCAGCACCACTGCCGTGAAAAGCACCCCCTTATACACACTCACACAAACACATACTTAGGAGTTTATATTATATATATTTACAAATATTATGGAAGACAACACAGTAAGCAGGCTATTAATTAATGACATCAATAACCATTTACCCGATTTTTGTCATCTGTGACTGTGATTGTGGGAAAGTATGACTATTGTGGAATCCATGAGCGCATTTAAACATGAATCATTAACACAAAACTGGACGCTAAACAGAACGTGACACGGAATGAGAATATAATTTTTGTCATTGTGTGTACGTTGTCATTTGTAGTAAATTAAACATGAGCATTTAGTCCTTTTTGACATTTACTCGTGAATAAGAGATCTGTGGGTAAAATATGTCGACGAGGGGGTGCTTTTCACGGCAGGGGTGCTGAATACGGCACAACAATCTCTAACTCCAACTCGTCAAATTTCATTTTGCGCTTGCGACTATCCTGCTTCTCCCGCTTTCCATCCAGACTCTCCATGGCGCAAACCCTAAGACACGCAACACCTCATTTAAATACTGCGGTTTGCACCTGTTATCAATTGCGCACGCAAAACACACAACAACAGCACGTGCAAACTTTTTCAGTGCACACGCAATTTAGTACTCTTTATTTAGGATCTTAGTAAATCGGGCCCTTAGATGCAACCAGTACATGGGTCACAAATGTGGTATTCCTTGTGTCAAGTCAATCCCAAACCAGAGCCCATCTCAGAAGTGTCTTGTCTTGGCCAGGAAAAAAGAGACTGGACCATTGCTCAGTGGTCCAAAGTCCTCTTTTCAGGGGATGCTCAAGGTTTGGTGTGAAGTTTCCACAGGACACAATAGACATCCACAATATATCCACCCTCTACCAGGAACTATTAGAGGACTTCATGTTTCCTACTGCCGAAATACGTTTTGGAGATGTTGATTTCATTTTCTATCAGTACTTGGCACCTCCCCACACTTCCTTAAGTACCAATACCTGGTTTAAAGACCATGTGGCCAGGAAAATCTTGAGACCAAACCCCATAGAGACTCTATGGTTTAAATAAACACAAAACGATGTGTTTAAGAGATAAATCTAATCAAGTAAAGAGTTCCAATCCTAAATCTGCTAAGGTTCTTCAGGGGTTAGGTGTTAACTGTGGTTTGATTGATGTTTGGCGGGAGTTAAATCCAGGTGTTAGGGATTATACCTTTTTTTCAAACGTCCATAACTCTTACTCCCGACTAGATTATTTTTTTGTACCTTCTAAATACATCCATATGATAAGCAAGTGTACAATAAATCCAATTATCCTCTCAGATCATTCTAGAATCCATCTAAAAATTAATTTTGATCATGAACATTTTATATCCAAGCGATGGAAATTCAACTCCTCTCTCCTGAAAGATGATGAATTTAAATCAAAAATGCAAACGTGGATAACAAATTATATTAAAGAAAACAATGATCCTTCCTTAGATCCCAACATTATTTGGGAAGCAGCAAAAGCCACGTTAAGAGGACTCATTATCTCATATGCTTCATTTAAAAAATACGAGAAACTAACTGAAAGAAAAGAACTAGAGAATGAAGTGGCCCGATGTGAAAAACTCCATAAGAATGCACCCACAGAGGATAATTGGAGACTATTAACTGTCGCTAGAGCAAAATTAAATCTTAAGATTTCAGATGAAATCATACAAAAAATGACTTATATTAGACAAAAGGAATATGAATTTGGAAACAAACCGGGTAAATTATTAGCTCACCAATTAAAGAAGGAGCAAGCAGAAAAGATTATTAAAGCTATATATGTTATGGAAAATAAGGTAACCTATCACCCAAAAGAGATAAACCAAACTTTTTTTGAATTCTACAAAAATCTTTATCAGTCACAGGGCGGATATTCACAAGATGAAGTAAATGATTATCTTAAACATATTAATCTACCAAAAGCAAGTGCTCAAGATCGACTCCTTTTGAATTCCCCATTTACAGAAATAGAAATTCTGGATACAATCATTTCAATGCCTATAAATAAAAGTCCAGGACCGGACGGTTTCTCAGTTGAATTTTATAAGGAATTCTGGTCAGAGATTAAACCTATTTTTTTGACAATGTTGAACAATTTCTGTTATAAAAAATTACTTCCTCAATCAATGAATTTAGCACATATTAGTGTTTTACATAAAAGTGGTAAAGATCCTCTACAGTGCTCGTCATATAGACCTATAAGTCTCTTGGATCATGATTATAAGATCATCACTAAGCTATTAGCAAGAAGACTGGACTCTGTTTTGCCTAAGTTGGTCAAGCCAGACCAGTCAGGCTTTATAAAGGGGAGATATGCTTCTGACAATATAAGGAGAGTTTTGAATATAATTAATTCTCTCAACAACCGCCAGGAGCCTTCTCTTCTTCTTTCTTTAGATGCAGAGAAGGCTTTTGACAGAGTTGAGTGGAAATTTATTTTTTCTGTTTTATATAAATTTGATTTAGGTGTTAATTTCATTGAATGGATTAAAATGATTTATAATTGTCCAAAAGCTGCAGTAATAACCAATGGTAGGTGCTCTGACTTTTTTTCTTTATCTAGAGGGACAAGGCAGGGCTGTCCTTTGTCACCTTTGCTTTTTGCAATGGTGATCGAACCTTTGGCGGCAAGTGTAAGAGACAACATAAGTATTCAAGGTTTAAAGGTCGATAATAACGAACATAAAATTTCCTTATATGCAGACGATATTCTTTTATACATCACGGACCCAGAGAAATCAATATCACACTTGCAAAACACAATTAAACAGTTTGGAAGTTACTCAGGTTATAAGATCAATTTCAGTAAATCTAATGCTGTTCTCTTACACATGACACCAACAGAAGAAATGCTTACATCTTGTCCCTTTCATTGGACACCAGAGGGCTTTAAATATTTGGGTATACATATTACTCCCAATTTAGATAATCTGTTTAAAGAAAATTACACCCCAATTGTACACAAGATAAAATCAGACCTGTTAACATGGTCTTCTCTTCCACTGTCACTATTAGGGCGCATAAACACTATTAAAATGAATGTTCTACCAAGATTTATTTTTCTTTTCCAGATGTTACCATGCTTTTTATCTGTGGAGTTCTTTAAACCATTAAATAGCGGCATCTCAAAATTCATTTGGGGCAATAAAAAACCTAGGATCAGTCTAATGACCCTAATGAAACCAGAATCCATGGGAGGTCTTGGCCTCCCCAATCTCCAATATTATTTTTGGGCAGCCCAGTTAAGGAATCTGGTTTTTCGAACCCTTGCCACTGGTCTCTCTTATTTTTATGAATAAGTTTGAAAAAATAAAAAACATAGACAAATGTTTCTCTGTTTTTAATACCCTGTTAGCATGGAGAGATTGTAGGAAAAAAAACAGTATTACCACCTGCACTTCAATTCATTCCACCATTTATCCAAATCCAGATCTGAATATCAAACATATCAACATAGGTGAATGGGCAAACTCTGGTTTAAAACAGTTTAAGGATTTATTTAATTTGAACATGCAATTAAAATCATTCATTAACTTAAAATCAGAATACAACATCCCTGACAAACATTTTTTTTAATATTTACAAATACGGAGCATTGTTCAATCACTTATCAAAGCAAATAAAATTCGACTTGGACTATCTGAAATAGAGGACATATTTATAACTTCAGACACAATTAAAGGAAAGATCAGTGAATTTTATAATATTTTATCACAAGGAGGTTTGTCATCTTTCCAAACTTTAGTGAAGATATGGGAGAAGGAGTTGGGGATGGTCTTTGAAGAAAACACTTGGTTAAATATATGTGAAAATATAAATTTTCCTTTTACTAGTAATAAAATTAAAGAGGCTAATTTTAAATTTATTCACAAATTTTATTTAACTCCAATTAAAATGCACAAAATTTCAAACGATATCTCTTCAAAATGTCCAAGATGCAAAAAAATCAATGGAACATTTGTACATATGTTTTGGGAATGTGATCTTTTAATAAGTTTCTGGAAATCAATTCATTCCTTCACACAATCCGTATTAGAAATTAATTTTGATTTAAGCTCCAATTTGTATTTATTAAACGACACACTGGATCTTCAGTTAGACCGGAAAAAAAGCAGGATATTAATTATGATCACATACTTCGCTAAGAAATGCATACTTTTACTTTGGAAAGATGATTCCCCTCCAACTTTCAAGTTTTTTTTTAATCAAATTTCAGTTTTTTTACCATTGGAAAAATTAACTTTAGAAAAATACAACCGTGCTCATATTTTTCAAGAATTTTGGTTCCCATTACTCTCAAAACTGGATAATCTTTCCAAAGGGGACCAATGAGTATCTTTATTTTGTTTTCGAACTTGTGCCTTATAGGTATGTATGTTTGTATGTATATATGGATATATATATATATATATATATATATATATATATATATATATATATATATATATATATATATATATATATATATATATATAGTTTGATATCGCTGTTGCTGCCATTATATATTTTTTTATTTTTATTTTATTTTTTTTATTTTTTATTTTTTTTTAAATATTTATTTAATTTTGTTCTCCCTTAATGTTTTTTTTTTTTTTTTTTTTCCCTAGGGTAATTGGGGAGGGTAGGAATGTGGGTATAATAGAAATCAGGCATGTGAAAATGTGAATTGTGAAAATTATTGTGAAATAAAAAGATATAAAAAAAATAAATAAAATAAACTCTTGCACTTAGTAAAGGACATGGTACTGACAATGCTGATATAACCTTCCCCAACATCCCACAGAAGTACGCAAACTTAAACCACCACAAACTCCTCCAATGTATTAACTACAAAATGGCTGTCAGGCCAAGTCAGCACTGACTTCTTCAACAGACCCAGGCTCGTTTCATGCAAGCTCCAAGAATTGACAGTACCAGCACAACATAACAGCATGGTCCCAATCAGAGAAATTAAGATAGGCCCCTCCCATTTCTTTAGATGAACGTCCTCATCCTGGATTTTTCCTTAAAAGCCTGATTGATGTAAACTGACCTCCCAGCCACCCACACACTCCCTAATTTTCATAACCAATGAAAGAAAAAATGATTTTACTTGCCCCAGCTGACTTTGTTTCTCTTAATCCAGATCCACTGATTATATCTAGCTGCCTCATCTGACATTTCTTTCACTGTCTTCTTCAAACTCTGCCATGTAGTCCTAGTTCTGCCAATAATTCAAATAATTTCAATTCAATCCAATTCAATTTTATTTATACAGTGTAGCGTCTATTACAACAGAAGTTGTCTGTAGGCGCTTTCCAGAGACCCAGTACATACCCCCGAGCAATTATTACATAAACACTGGCAGGTAAAAACTCCCCTGGAGGGAGAAATAGCTTAAGCTAAACAGTGGCAAGGAAAAACTCCCCCTTTAGGAGGGAAGAAACCTGGACCAGGACCTGGCTCATAAGGGGGACCCACCTGATGGAGGCCAGCTGGGCAGAGCAGGAAAAGAGAAAACAGACAGAGAGAATGAAGAACAGAGAAAGGAGAGACGGAACAATGGCTAACTGGTGCACTACAAGGATGACTATAATGACTATATATATATATATATAAACAGATATAAACATATTTACACAGCAAACATTGAGGTAGTCAGAGGACGAAACTGCAATGTGACTACTGCTCTAGCTATCTAGCTATGAAACCCCTACATCCCACTTCTACTGGACAAACCTTCAAACTTTCTGCCCCCAATTCTTTGTAGCCAAGCTTTTTCCTTTCATATACCTCCTGCACCAAATCTTCCCAGGGAACTGTCAGTTCAATAAAGTAAACTATTTTCTTACTAATGGCGCTTTTCCACTAGTACCTACTCAGCGCGCCTCTACTTGCCACGCCCCTGTCTTGCGCTTCTCCACTACGGGCCGAGGCGGGTAGAGGCTGGCCGAGTAGATACTTTTTCTGTACCTATTCTGCCGAGCAACTCTGAGGTGCAGATGTTCATTAACCTGGTGGCTGAGGAGAGAATTAAAAAGGGATCTAGACGAGCGATAAGGAACGATCAGATCTACCAGGCGCTTGGTCACTTCCCAGCCTTCGCGGCTCCCAGCTGATTTCTCATCAGCGCCGACACGAACAAAATTTTTTTAAAAAGTGTTGTCGCTTGAAGTTTCTTTCACTCTCATTTTTTAAATTGATATTGAACACAAGCCATAGACCCAGCAGCACATTTATCATCTCCTCCAGGTTCTACATCTTTAGTGTTGTTGTCTTCTTCGTTTAGATCACACAATCAAATACGTCACAGCAGCTTCGCTCCAACACGCCCACTTCTCACCTGGATGTTGAAAAACAAACGAGGACGAGGGGAGTGGAGGTGGGTGGAGGCGTGCCAAGTCGGGGTGCGCTGAGTAGGTACTAGTGGATAAGCGCCATAACAAACCATAAGACTTGAAGTCTTGCCTTAACAGAGTACAAACTTTTTCCTGAGGAATAACCAGCTTCCCACCTAAATCTACCTGCATTTCCCAGTCACTCGCTGCTGCTAACCAACCAAAGCCTTGATTACCTGACTTCTCACCTCCTACAGTCATTATCATGATGTAATTTGAAAATATATTGTTTTAACATCTTTTGAGTTTGTACAATATTTTGTCAATGTAATTACAATACTTTTGTCATGTTTGAACAATATGGTACTTATACAGGTTATAAGGAAAACTCTTCATGTTTGTACAATACATGATCACGTTACAATATAAATATTATAAGAGCATAATTTTTTGTCATAATGTGACTCGGTATTGAGTCATTGACCTTCATTGGCCTGAATTAGCCCCGCCCCTTCTTCTGATTGGTTGTCCCTATTTTGTGTTATAACTTTTGAATGGTTTGACATAGAGAGTCGTGGGTGGTGTCATTGAACTCGGTTTTTAGTACTTGACCTTCATTGGTGCAAATTAGCCCCGCCCCTTCTTCTGATTGGTCTATATTTCATAGTTCCTATTTTCTGCCATAACCTTTGAATGGTTTGACATAAAGAGTCGTGGGTGGTGTCATCAGACTTAGTTTTTAGTCCTTGATCTTAATTGGTGCAAATTGCACGTGCGAGGGCCCGTTCATCGCTGCTTGCAGCTTTAATTTTCAATTGCTTTTCAATTGATTGTGTTGCAACAGGTACCTGACAAGATGTGTTTTAACATTGTGGTACCTGAACACAATGAACACCATGGGTCTCCTTTTACCCAGAGTTTAACATTCTGGGGGTTTGGTAGCACATCACATGTAGCCCCTAACAGGAATCTAATGCAACACTCCCCCATACTCCACAGGTCTCTGCAACTAAGCTTCCTCTTATCTACACTTGCCCGGTTTAACAACTGTCCCTGCTTAGCCTGAGCCACTGCTTTTGCATCCCTTATGTTCTCCTGTCTACCTACCTGCTCTACAATCAGCTTTCTTTTTTATTCTGAACCTGCTTTGATCCACACCAGTTTGCCTGGGTCAGGCCCCAAGCCTCAATGACCAAACGGAAACTGAACCCTCACCCTGTCTAAGATCTGATTCTGCCATCTGAACCACCACCCTTGGGTTTCATAACCCCCCCAATTGGATTTGGATCCACCTCCCAAACTATCACATTCTTACTCCCAGCTAACAACAGCTCTGTCCTGACCTTGGAAGACTTAGACTCTTCAGTTAAGCTAGATATTGGAAGCTGCAATATTCCTTTCCCGTACATTTCTTGACTACTTGGACACCTAGGAACACCTAGCCACTTCCTATATAGGATCTAACTACGTTTTCCATTTCTCCACGGTAGATACTTGAATTTGGTATATTGAAAATGGCTATGTCAACGCATTTCCATGATCTAAAAATACCACATGCACATTCCTTTCCTCAATCTTAGCGGCCTGAATGGGATATTGTCAAGACAAAGAAGAAAAATGCCCGGACCCAACAGTGCAGACAAGCTTAGGGTGCTATTAAAGCAAGATGGAATTCCATAATGCCTCAGCAGTACTATGCCATACTGCATCAATGCAATAATTAATGCAAAAGGAGCCCCAACAAAGTATTGAGAGCATACATGGGCATACTTTTCAGTAGACCAACATTTCTGTAATAAATATCTTTTTTTTGTGTAAAATTGGTCCTATGTAATATTCTAATGGCCCTTTTCCACTAGTACCACCTCAGCTCGCTTCTACCCGCCACGCCCCCGTCTTGCGCTTTTCCACTACGAGCTGAGCCGCGCCAAGCCGATACTTTTTCTGTAACCATTCTGCCGAGGTTCTAACCGCGCTGAGCCGGGACTATTTCTGACGTCACCACCCTCCGCGCCACTGATTGGTCGGGGGGCGGGGCCGCCAGACGTTTGAATCAGGAGGCGGGAGTCAGCGCAAGAGCGACTCGCGGCTCGCTGCGATTTTATTATAAAGCGCAAAACGTCTGTTTGGTGATCCAACTCTGAGGTGCAGATGTTCATAAACCTGGTGCTGACGAGAGAATTAAAAAAGGGATGTAGACGGGCTGTTTTATTCTCAGACGCTCGCGGCTCCAGCTGATTTCTCATCAGCGCCGACATGAACAAAGCGGTTGCGCAATCGAGTACGTCACAGCAGCTTCACCCCAACCTGCCCACTTCTCACCTGGCTGTGGAAAAACAAACGAGGACAAAAGGGGTAGAGGCGGGTAGAGGCGTGACGAGCCGAGTCGGGCTGAGTAAGTACTAGTGGAAAAGCGCCATAATTTACTGAGCTACTGAATTTGGTTTTCCATTAGCTATAAAGCCACAGTATGATACAGTATTTTTATATGGCTTACCTCAACATTACATCTTTTCCATCACTTCTTGTGCATCGTACATGGCGTGTCTGATATCCCACATCTAGTTCCCATGATAGTGGGTATCTGACCTGTACATGAGCATGGATCTGGTGGTTGTGATGGGAGTGGTGGTGAGAATCCAGAGGGTGGGGTGTGCCAGTACTGTTGTCATTGGAGCTTAAGTCCACTGTGGTCCTTCCACTTTGGAGGGCATTCCTGTGATATGGTATTACTCGGCATTCACTCCAGGCCCCTGCTTTGAAGCTATACTGGTAGTCTTCCTCTGCATTATGGCAATCAAGAAGGCTAATGCAAGTCCTTGTTTCAGTGAGGTTTTGACAATTTGCCCCTCCATACATTGGTGTGGCCAGAATATGTCGAGTCCGATGTTGCAGACCACCACCGCATGTTTTGCTGCAACTTGACCAAGAGGTGAAGTCCGAAACCACACAGTCCTGGGGGCATGGGGTTAGGCATGCCTGCTCCATTGGTGGTTTCTGGGAAAAGAGCTCACAGATCTTTGAAGTGACCGTGGTTCTGTTTGACGTGCGAATGCAGTGGATGGTGCGGCTCTGAATGCCATGCTGTGCTGTAATGCACTCGGCTGTCCTCAACTTGAGCTCATTGGAAAACAAAGGCATAATAACACATGCTCCCCAGTTAGAAACCTCCCATTCAAAAACATCTTGGTGCCAGTCACAGACCTTAAAGCACTGCCTCCAGCTTTCTGGTTTCTCCATGTGGTGGCAGTGGAAGTTATGGGTAGTCCAACCTTCCACGTGGATGCACCAGATTGTCCTTGTTTGAACCCCACCAGAACCACACTTCTTCCCAATACACTGACCCCACTGGCCTGCAACAAAGAACACACATATAGGGGGCAATGTCATTAAAAGCTAAAGCTTAGTGGAGGGGGAAAAAAAGCAATGATTTCATTTGCAGCTATTTAGCATCTTGCAATCACATTCACTTAACCTCCATGGCTGATTTTTTTTTCTTTTTTTGGTTTCATTTTTTTAATGAATTGATAAAGAAATGAATCATGGAACAAAGTAATGAAACCAGTTTCACACATAAATCAATCCATGGTAGATTTCTTGAAAACAAGGTTGAGATTCATTTGATCAGTATTTCGGGCCATGCATGGCTACAGGTATGGTGATCAGGTAAATATTCTGAGTTACATTTATGTGCTTAACCTGTTCACCCCTAGGGATTTTGGAGGGGAATTTTGCCTGAACAGGCCTATCCAAATTAAATAAACAATATATCCACATTAATCAACATAAGCTCTGTTGCCCACTATCAGCGTACAAGGACCAGTGGTTAGCTCTGCCTGTAGCCCTTTAGCAAAGGATTTAGCCTCATACCTGTCTCTGGAGCTGGAAGAAGAGCCTTCTATCAGGGAGTCAGGATTTTGAAAGAGTGGAGTAAATCTGTTCTCCAGTAGAATCCCTGTGTCTTGGGGCAATTTGCTCTTAACTTTTGTTGCAGCCTTCTTTTTCCTACTGAGTACTGGGGTTTAAGGGACATTCCTGTGCAATGGTACAATGGCTCTTTTCATAGACCAATTTCCAACCTTCCATTCCATGTATCTAAAATTCTGGAAAAGGTAGTTGCAACTATGTGACCATTTGTATAGAAATGATCTGTTTGAAGTTTTTCAATCAGGGTTCAGAATACATCATAGCACAGAGACAGCACTGGTTCGAGTCATGAATGACCTTCTTATGGCCTCAGATAAGGGATTAGTGTCCATACTGGTTCTACTGGACCTCAGTGCTGCTTTTGACACTGTAGATCATGACATCTTACTGCACAGGTTAGAGCATGTTGGGATTAAAGGGACAGCCCTACGTTGGTTTAAATCATATCTATGACAGATTCCAGTTTGTTCATGTACATGAAGTTTCTTCAGAACAGTCAAGGGTCTGTTATGGTGTTCCGCAGGGTTCAGTGCTAGAGCCAATCTTGTTAAGTTTATACATGCAGCCATTGGGAAGTATAATCCAGAATCACGGCGTACATTTTCATTCCTATGCTGATGATACGCAGCTCTATTTGTCTATGAAGCCGGATGAAACAGAACCGTTAGTTAAACTTCAGGCATGTCTTAGGCACTTCAAGGACTGGATGTCCGGAAATATTTTGCTTCTAATTTCAGATAAAACAGAGGTTATTATTTTTGGTCCAAAGCATCTTAAGAAGGGATTAAATGGTGTTTTGGTGTCAGTGACTGCGTCAGTGACGGCGTGTGGTACGCGTTGACGCGTACCACACGCCGTAGGCATGCTTCGTTTTGACGCAGAACCATAACTCAAGCTTGAGAAGCCTTGGTGTTCTTTTCGATCAGGATTTGTTGTTTCAAATAAAAAAAAACATATATTAATCAGGTTTGTAAAATATCATATCAGGCACCATTACTATGGAACCGACTTCCAAAAAGAGGCTAAGGAGGCTGACACCATCTCCACCTTTAAAACCAAACTTTAAACGTTTCTGTTTAGTAAAGTCTATAGTTAGTGTTTAGTATACCTTTAGTTAGTGTTCAGTAAACCTCTAGTTAATGTTCAGTAAGCCTTTAGTTAGTGTAAACTCTAGTGTGTTAGAGTCAGTAGTCATAGCTGCAGCTATAGAACAAGACTATAATAGTTAGTCTCAAACATAGCTTTGTGGTAGTTATGGTGCTATAGGCCTATGCTGCAGGGGGGCACCGACATGATCCACTGGGCGCACCGCCCTCTCACCCTTCTTCCCTTCTCCTCTTTCCTTCTTCTCTTCTCTTCTTCCATTTTTCATCTATTATAAGTATCTTATAGCCCATGATGACCTTCGTCTGGCAGAAGTTTCAAGGATCTGCCAGTAATCCGGTCTCTTGGACTCCGCCTATGCCTGTCCCCAGATGCAGATTTCTGGGTTTACTCCCCTAGCCATGGTACCCTTCCAGGTTTACCCACATGACAGTGGGGCAGTGGTTAGTTGGTTTAGGGCCCACTGCTGCAAGTTGGAACAATTGTTACACAGTTTGATAATACAAGTAAATAACACAACAATTGTAATCTTCACAGTGTACTGAAAGAAGATAGTGAGGGGACAGAGGCATCAGAGGGGTGCATAACAAAGGAGTGGTTGAGAGACATTTTAATTAAGGTTGTGCAGACCTATAAATATCTTGGGCTATAGATGGACAACAAGCTGGACTGGACAAGCAACATGAGGCAGCTGTACAAGAAGGCTCAGAGCAGGATGTACTTCCTGAGGAGGCTAAGATCGTTCAACATCTGCAAGAAGCTCCTGGGGATGTTTTATCAGTCTGTGGTTGCCAGCGTCCTGTCCTACACTGTGGTGTGTTGGGGAGGGAGCACTTCAAAGGCAGACCTCTCCACGTTGGAGAAGCTGATCAGGCACGCCGGCTCCGTAGTTGGCACGAAGCTGGACCCTCTGGAGACAGTGGCCGAGAGGAGAACAGTGCACAAACTCCTGGCTATCCTGGACAATGGCAGGCACCCTCTGCATACAGTGTCTTGCAAAAGTATTTGGCCCCCTTGAACTTTGTGACCTTTTGCCACATTTCAGGCTTCAAACATAAAGATATAAAACTGTAATTTTTTGTGAAGAATCAACAAGTGGGACACAATCATGAAGTGGAACAAAATGTATTGGATATTTCAAACTTTTTTAACAAATAAAAAACTGAAAAATTGGGCGTGCAAAATAATTCAGCCCCCTTAAGTTAATACTTTGTAGCGCCACCTTTTGCTGCGATTACAGTTGTAAGTCGCTTGGGGTTTGTCTCTATCAGTTTTGCACATCGAGAGACTGAAATTTTTGCCCATTCCTCCTTGCAAAACAGCTGGAGCTCAGTGAGGTTGAATGGAGAGTGTTTGTGAACAGCAGTTTTCAGTTCTTTCCACAAATTCTCCATTGGATTCTGGTCTGGACTTTGACTTGGCCATTCTAACACCTGGATATGTTTTTTGAACCATTCCATTGTAGATTTTGCTTTATGTTTTGGATCATTGTCTTGTTGGAAGACAAATCTCCGTCCCAGTCTCAGGTCTTTTGCAGACTCCATCAGGTTTTTCTTCCAGAATGGTCCTGTATTTGGCTCCATCCATCTTCCCATCAATGTTAACCATCTTCCATGTCCCTGCTGAAGAAAAGCAGGCCCAAACCATGATGCTGCCACCACCATGTTTGACAGTGGGGATGGTGTGTTAAGGGTGATGAGCTGTGTGGCTTTTACGCCAAACATAACGTCTTGCATTGTTGCCAAAAAGTTCGATTTTGGTCTGATCTGACCAGAGCACCTTCTTCCACATGTTTGGTGTGTCTCCCAGGTGGCTTGTGGCAAACTTTAAACGACAATTTATATGGATATCTTTAAGAAATGGCTTTCTTCTTGCCACTCTTCCATAAAGGCCAGAATTGTGCAGCATACGACTGATTGTTCAGCTCAGCTGTAGGTGACCTCTGACCCCTGACCTCTGACCTCTGCAGTTCATCCAGAGTGATCATGGACCTCTTGGCTGCATCTCTGATCAGTCTTCTCCTTGTATGAGCTGAAAGTGTAGAGGGACGGCAAGGTCTTGGTAGATTTGCAGTGGTCTGATACTCCTTCCATTTCAATATTATCACTTGCACAGTGCTCCTTGGGATGTTTAAAGCTTGGGAAATATTTTGTATCCAAATCCAGCTTTAAACTTCTCCACAACAGTATCTGGGACCTGCCTGGTGTGTTCCTTGTTCTTCATGATGCTCTCTGTGCTTTAAACGGACCTCTGAGACAATCACAGTGCAGGTGCATTTATACGGAGACGTGTTTACACACAGGTGGATTCCATTTATCATCATTAGTCATTTAGGTCAACACTGGATCATTCAGAGATCCTCACTGAACTTCTGGACAGAGTTTGCTGCACTGAAAGTAAAGGGGGTGAATCTTTTGCACGCCCACTTTTTCAGTTTTTTATTCATTAAAAAAGTTTGAAATATCCAATAAATTTCATTCCACTTCATGATTGTGTCCCACTTGTTGTTGATTCTTCACAAAAAAATTGCAGTTTTATATCTTTATGTTTGCAGCCTGAAATGTGGCAAAAGGTCACAAAGTTCAAGGGGGGCAAATACTTTCGCAAAGCACTGTATATGTATCTAGTTATATAGTATGACCTACCAAGGGGAGAATTATTTTTCTATTTACAGATTTAACAATAATTCCTATTCCAGGATTACTTTTTTTTTTCTAGTTTCAGATAAAAATCATGCCATTTCTTACCGTCTGGCAGAAAATATCCTCATAATCAAAGCTAAACTTTGTCTTTTTTATGAACATACCTTGAGAGCTAGTAGTTTATTTAGAGAGCTGGGGTCCGTTTCACAAAGCAGGTTCAACAAACTCTGAGTCTAATCCTGAACTCTTAGTTGATCTACTCTGCGATCGGAAACTCTGAATTTTCGGTTCCAGAACAGCGGTTTAGAGTTAATTTACTCAACTCCAAGTAGTTTCACCTGGAGTTAAGCGCATGCGCCACAACCATAGACATATATAAAGGCTAGATGACTCGTCCGCGCTGCTGCAACGTTTTCACACGGCGGCCATCTTGCCACAGGAGACTCGCTCACTTGTAACATTGTGTTTAATGGTGCATGTACTGCTTAAACAACCTTAACTTGCTCAATTCTCAACAGATTTTCAAACAGTTTGGTTTTCTATGAACGTCAGAGATGTAGTTATGACACTGCATACTTGTGAATAATTATGAACATTGAAAAACTTACTTTTATGTGAAAATAACCAGAAACAGATAGCTATGACATGGTATTTATATTAAATCAATATTTCTATAGTATTCTTAGTAATATATTTATATTTACATTATAACATATATACATATATTATTACCTTATAACATGTTTATATATTATTACATTATGATGTATTTACATTATAACATGTGTGTACACATGTTATAATGTCATGATATAAATACATCATAATGTAATAATATATAAACATGTTATGTCATATACATACATGTTATAATGTAATTATATATATATATATATATATATATATATATATATATATATATATATATATATATATATATATATATATATATATATATATACATATATACACACACACACATGTTATATGGTAATAATATATATGTCATAATGTAAATATAAATATATTACTAAGAATACTATAGAAATATTGATTTAATATAAATACCATGTCATAGCTATCTGTTTCTGGTTATTTTCACATAAAAGTACGTTTTTCAATGTTCATAATTATTCACAAGTATGCAGTGTCATAACTACATCTCTGACGTTCATAGAAAACCAAACTGTTTGAAAATCTGTTGAGAATTGAGCAAGTTAAGGTTGTTTAAGCAGTACATGCACCATTAAACACAATGTTATGAGTGAGCGAGTCTCCTGTGGCAAGATGGCCGCCGTGTGACGACGTTGCTCTGCATTGGCAGCAGCGCGGACGAGTCATCTAGCCTTTTATATATGTCTATGGCCACAACCATCAAAAGCCAGCATCAATTGAGCCCCGATTCGACGATTCACCATGGCAACCGGCGACAACAAAAGATCCACATACTTTTTCTGTTTTTTTTTTAAACTTTATTTAACATTTCAATTTACAAAATCCCTTTGAGGAAACATTAGTTTGCATCTGAAGATCCACATACTTCATGCCACTGGAGTTAGAAGTGTTAATACGTGTGTATGGCAAGTATGAGAGCATATTTCGGAAAAAAAACCACAGCTGCAGCAGCATTACTCTTTGTCTATTTGTATTGATTTATCCTATTACTTAATACATATAAAATAACTACAAATGCATATCAGAACAACATGATGGATTTCACTAGGTATTATCTTTCCCAACACTCCAACACTTGTACCCCCCCCATATGTTGAAGTGGTCGGTCGCTATCAATCTGGTTTTTAGCGCGCTCTGCAGTGTTACTATCTTACAAAAATGAAAAGGAAGCAGACAACCACGCAATTTAATTATGCAAGTTCATTTTAAGGTAAAATATCAAATCACCCTAACCTCTTATAAATCTGTTTAAGGGAAATATTTGCCTTTTTTTACTCTCTCTCTCTTTCTGTCTTCTGCGCCCTCCCTCTCCTTTTTGCATTTGGACTTTAACTGTTTGTAGTTAAACTGGGATGTCCCTGTGATATTGTTGCACTGACATAGTGAATGAAGTTTTCTGCTCTCTAACTCTGCCGCTTGCTGTCCGTGGTGCAGAAAACAGATGTGTATTGCGTAAAGACCCATTGGCTGAATTGACGCCACTGAGGGAGGAGACAGAGAGAAACTCAGGCTTTATTGAAGTAAACCTGCTAGCGACCAGGTTAGATTCAGAGAGCCTACGGTAACTGACCAGGTTAGGTTCAGAGAGTCTGTTACTACGGTAACTGACCAGGTTAGGGTCAGAGAGTCTGTTACTACGGTAACTGACCGAGAGCTTAAGTTACCTCTCTTTGTGAAACAGGCTAGAGTTACCTCTCTTTCTCTGGTTTGAGTTACCTCCCTTTGTGAAACAGAAAACTCAGAGTTTCCCTCATTTCAGGGTTAACAGACTCAGAGTTTTCACTAAACCTGCTTTGTGAAACGGATCCCAGGTATTGAATTTCTTCTTAGTTAAAGTAGGATCTGTATTTACAAATGTTTTCTATGTGCTGGATCACCCTTCCAGAATTTTTGTTGAGAACTGATGTGTTTTAACTCCACATATTATTTTTTTAGTCTGTATGATTGGGACACAGAAATAACAGAGAAGGGAAATGTGAGCTCTGTTGTGCTTCTGTACAGAACAAAATCTCTGTGTGATCGCTTGTTCTGTGTAGCCTTCTCAACCAGCCCATGGAGTGTTGGCAAATAATTGGATAGGATGCAATTTAGTTGTACATCTCTAACTGCCTTCTCCCATCCTGGGATTTTACTTCTGTTAGCACAGGGGCAGAATGAATGATGATATTTTCTTGAAGCAACATCAGGGAAAACCCTGGCCCTGTCACCTGATCATACAAGTGACATGGTCATTTCAGGACAGAGAAAAAAGCGACTGCAACTCTGGTACATCTGCTAACTACAGTGACAAAAGAGCCATTAATTCAATATTGCTTCCATGGCAAATGTCTTTCTTCCAAAATAGAATGTTTGTAATCAACTTACTCACAAATCTAAATACCATTTATTTTTCAAAAACCTTGAGGCCTGCATCAGATGATTGCGTCAATAGCTTTTGTTAACCATTTTATTGTCAATATCTGATATAATTTTTCTGAATGGTGATTACTGATACACCCCAGAGGTTTTTCCTAAATATCTCTTACACTGAACAATAATGTAAAGTGCTGCTGTTTTTGTTGAAGTGACGTAAGTGATAAACAGTTCAATTCAATTCAATTCAATTCAATTTTATTTATATAGCGTCTAATACAACAGATTTGTCTCTAGACGCTTTACAGAGACCCATACCCAGAACATGGGTATGGGTATGGGTAAACAGGTTGACAAGTTTACATCTAAATCAAATCATATTAGTTAAAATTAATTAAAGTGTAAGATTGATGTGATGGTGGAATCCCCCGTACAACAGAGTGACACAGGTTTGGCAATCCAATCAATTCACCAGATGAAAAGTTACTTGAACTGGGCCCTTTTCTAAATTACTTGGCAAATGCCTTTTATGGCAAGTGGGAGACAATGACTATGAGGTTTCGCATTCTGACAGGTGTGGGGCAACACAGATTTACCACCTCAACCTTGTAAAAGTGTGGAGAGAGGGGAAGCCAGTTTCTCTGGTAAGCTTAGTGAAAGACAGAGTTGAGTTGGGGCCAGAGGTGCCAAATTCCACCAGTCCAACTCCATTCCCTTGTGACAGCCGTCTGTCACTCTCCTAGAGAGATGTTGCCCAGTTCCTGAATTGTTTTGCTCATGTGTTCTCCCCCCTTCCAGGATGCACAAATATCCATCCATCTATTTACTACACCCACTTTATCCTTTGCAGGGTCACGGGGGTCTGCTGGAGTCTATTCCAGCTAATTACAGGCGAGAGGCAGGGGTTGCACAAATATTATTCAACATAATGTTGAGACTCTAGGCACGTTTCCATGACACTTTTGTGCAAAAGAAAATCAATCTCTGAAAATCCAATAAAGTTAGCACTGCAGGAGGTTGGTGTTTCCATTGAATGCTGTTTTTCGAATAAGCGTAATTCTCATAACACTCCATATCTTGTCCTGCAACACTTCTCTTCAAAACGATGAAAAAGAAAAAAATCTCAACATTAAACAAAATGGTCTTAGACAAATTATTGCGACTGGTGTGACCACTGTTGAGAAAATAGCCAGATAATGAAGGCAGCGGATGTTCATTCAAATGATTATTCAGAGGGCCCTTATGTAATAAGTATAATGGTATAATGAATAAGTAGGGTAACAGCACAACAATATTGTATCAATGAGGCAAAAAATAGCTGGAAACTACATTTTGATTATTTTAGGAAATTCACAATAAGCATTTCCATGACACTTTTGTATAAGTGGATTATAGAACCGCCTGAATAACCACCTCCAGGAAGCAAAAAAGGTCCATCCATCCATTATCTATACCCGCTTTATCCTTTGCAGGGTAACAGGGGTCTGCTGGAGCCTATCCCAGCTATTTTCAGGCGAGAGCAAAAAAGGTTTATTCGATATTTGGGAGTTTTTTGTTTGTTTATGAACTGTTAGTGTGTGTTTGTGTGCTGGTGTGTTTAATCAAAAACTAAACCTTTTAAAGTCTGTCATACGGCTATTTTCCATTGTTTGTGGAGGTACATGCACATGGAAGGGTGAAGGGCCACAAAACATAATCTTGCCTAGGGCATCAAAATGGCTAGAGATAGGTGGCACTGGATTCACAGGCGCTGGACTACATCTGGAGCAACCAAATCTAGTTAAGTGGATTGAACAAACACCTAACTTCTCTCTCTTTTATGCAGACTGATGTGTCAGACAGAGGGCTGAGTGGCCATGTTGTCCCAGAAGAAGAGCTGACTGGTACTATATTTTGGATGAAAACTGCCTAACCAGTGAACAGTATCATACAGACTGAGTGTCTGGTTATCTGGTCTATATTACCTACTGCGGACGTCCGTTCATCCTCCGTTTGGAGCATGCAAAATTGTGGGTCCATTGCCCAAAACATGCCAACACCCAGATTGCACTGTTGTTTTATGGCTTCAAAGTCTTTTAAATTCATAATGGTCTGTAGGGGTGCAAACACCCTGGCTGACTTTCTTTCTCACTTGTGGTAATCTGAAGTAAACCCCAGCAGTGGATTATGTGTAATAAATACTTATAAATACTATAACAAAGAGCAACTCTGGTTAAAGTATACCTCTCACTCACAAGCAGTACCTAAATTCTTAGCAGGATAACCTGCACCTCTGCCTGTATCACCTCTGCATGGTCTACATCACCTTCAATAGAACTATGCAACTTTGCTGGTCACCTACAGTATCTACACCCACCGGTCACTTTATTAGGTAGATTTGTCCAACTGCTCATTAATGCACATTTCTAATCAGCCATTCACATGGCAGCAACTCAATGCATTTAGGCATGTGGACATGGTCAACACTATCTGCTGCATTTCAAACCAAGCATCAGAATGAGTTTTTAAGAATTTGAACATGGCGTGGTTGTTGGTACCAGATGGGCTGGTCTGAATATTTCAGAAAATGCTGGTCTACTAGGATTTTCAGGCACAACCATCTCTAAAGTTTATGAGAATGGTCGGAAAAAATGGAGAAAATGTCCGGTGAGCAGCAGTTTTGTGGATGAAAATGCCTTGTTGATACCAGAGGTCAGAAGAGAATGGCCTGACTGGTTCGAGCTGAGGGAAAGGCAACAGTAACTCAAGTAACCACTCCTTACAACCGAGAAATGCAGAAAAGCATCTCTGAATGCACAACACGTCGAACGTTGAGGTGGATGGGCTACAGCAGCAGAAGACCACACCGGATGCCACTCCTGTGAGCTAATAACAGGAAACTGGTGGTGTGGTGTGGGGGATATTTTCCCTTGCACACTTTGGGCCAATTAGTACCAACTGGGCATCGTGTCAACACCACAGCCTACCTGAGTATTGTTGCTGACCAT
Organism: Cololabis saira; assembly: GCF_033807715.1. Taxonomy (NCBI): domain Eukaryota; kingdom Metazoa; phylum Chordata; class Actinopteri; order Beloniformes; family Belonidae; genus Cololabis; species Cololabis saira. The sequence goes on along the minus strand of NC_084592.1, from coordinate 1,824,540 downwards.
ATCCATCCCTTCATGACCTCAGTGGACCATGTTCTGATGCTACTTCCAGCAGGATAACATGTCATAAAGAATCATCTCACACTGGTTTCTTGAACATGACAATGAGTTCACTGTACTCAAATGTCTTCCACAGTCCCCAGATCTCAGTCCAATAGAAAACCTTTGAGATGTGGTGGAACGGGAGATTTGCAATATGGATGTGCAGCCGACAAATCTGCAGCAACTGCGTGATGCTATCATGTCATTATGGTCAAAACTCTCTGAGGAATGTTTCCAGTACCTTGAATCTATGCCACGAAGGATTAAGGCAGCCCGGTACTAGCAATTGCAAATGTAATTGATTTATTTATATCAAGACAGGGACAGTGCACAGCAAAACATTAATCTTGAACAACAAGAGAATATGCATTGTTCCAGGTCCTAGCAGATTGCTATTTTCCACCTGTAGTCCCTGGGCAGGTTGATGGAATGACACATTATACAAAATTGGTATAAGCAGGTCATACTGCCCCCCAACACACACACACACACACACACACACACACACACACACACACACACACACACACACACACACACACACACACACACACACACACACACACACACACACACACACACACACACACACACACAGGGCTTAATGTGCTTTTCTTTATTTAATTTTTTTGTTTGTATGTTGTTTGTTTAGAGCAGAATTGGATCACTGCTGTTCAAGGGGCCTGTTTGGTTCTTAATATAGTATTAATATTGTGAAGAGACAATGGCCACTACCATGTTTCCTTTTGTTATGGAATAAAGAAGTCTTTCCAAAGAAGCTGGGTCAACGGGAAGGTGTGAGGGAGAACCCTCCCAAAAAAATAAAATAAAAAATCACTCAAACCTTCAAAACTTGAGAGCCCTGCTGTCCACAAGACCAAAGAACTCATCAAGGACTTCAAGAGAAACAGACGGGACCAAAGCCCTTTCCTCATAAACGGAGAACAGGTGGAAATCGTGTCCAACTTCAAGTTCCTGAGCACCAACATCTCTGCAGACCACTCATGGACCTACAACAACAGGCCTTGGTGAAGAAAGCTCAGCAGTGGATACACTTCATGTGTGTCCTCGGGAAAAAGAATCTGGACATGAAGCTGCTGTTGACCTTTAACCACTCTGGAGAGAGTGTACTGACATACTGTCTGGGTATTTGGTACACCTCCTCCACAGCTGCTGACAAGAAGGCTGTGCAGAGGGTCATTAACACAGCCCAGAAAATCATCGGCTACCCTCTGCCCATGCTGAAGCATCTCCGCGCAGCCCACTGCGTCAAGAGGGCCAAGGCCCTGTCAGCACACTCCACTCCAGCACAACACCTGTTTGAACGGCTACCATCTGGAAGACGCGACAGGACAATCACATCACACACCAAATGACTGACAAATAGATTCTACCCCCCAAAAAACACCGTAAGCTCTCATTTTATCATTATATTATTTAAACGTGACCTGAAACCTCACCTTTTTAAGAAAGCTTATAGCTAAATATATCTTTTATATGCTCCGTTTTTAAATATATTTAAAAAACAATGTTCATGTTTTTATATTTCTGCTCTGTAGCACTTTGAGATTACTAAATAAAAAGTGCGTTGTATAAAATGTATTATTATTATTATTATTGTTAATTTTATTATTATTATTATTTTTAATGTTATATTCAAAATTATATTCTCTATTCAAAAAGGTTATACTTTAATTCCCTCCCTGTGTCATTTTTGTATAATGACAATGGCCGGGTTTCCCAGATCCAACCTCTCTTAAGGATTTAAGAGAGGTTCAAAGAAGGTTTCAACTAAGAAGTTACCCTAAGATACGGGTCTTTCCCAGATGACTTCTTAACACCGTCCTTTAGTTTCGCTCTTTCAGAAGCTCTTTGGAGGAGCTGTCCGGTTCTGAAACCAAATCAATCGATGCCAGGCAAATTGATCACCGATCACTATCAGCGCATTTTCACACGCAGCACTGCTACCTAACGCACTAATTCCCTGCTGCCTGTGCGTTATGTGTGTTATAATGAAAAACTAAGATGATAAATATACTTCAATGACCCTTTTTCATGATGAAAACAAGACTGCAACTAAATAAGAAGTAGTCTTGGTAAGAGAATAATGAGGAAATGTATTGTTTTCATTAAATGTGAAAGATGGACGAAAGGAGAAATTAACTTAACGATCATTCAGCATATAGGACTCGTTAGTTTTGCGGTAACTAATACTCTAACGCATTACTTTTTAAATTCAGTCACGCAATTACAGTTACCAAACGGTGCGTTACTCCGTTATTTATTCTGGCTAAAGTGAAGCTTTTTTTCCCCACACGCGGAGACTGGAGGAAACGTAGTGGGGAAGTGTGCGTTCAAAAACATGAGCGGCCAAGAGAAGGCGAGTTTCGCAACGTGGAATTACAGCAATCCTTGGTTTTTCGCAGGGGAAGAACCCGTGATAAGTGAAATTCTTTTTACAATTATAGAGGGCTTCAAATTGCAGAGATCAGCCCTGCCTCGCTGGTCTTCTGAGCCGCTGCATCCCGACTCCGCTCTGTAGCGTCTTTTTATCCTAAAGCCGCGGTGCAGGTGGGTTTTTCAAGAGAAGAAAATAGTTATGGGTCGTTGTCTCTTTTTTCTTCTGGGCAAAAAGATTCTTATAAACTGACATGCTACCATTGGTTATTATATTTGAGACTGTAATGAACGATTCATCAAAGGCTCCTGTTCTTCAGCTGCTGCTGAAGCTCATTGGCCGTTCTCAGCTTGTTGCTAAGCAACCAACGTTATTGATACAGGAAGTGAAGAAGCGGGGAGACTGTCTTTAGCCAATCAGAATGCAGAACACGATCCACAATGTAAATCCATACAGTACCTGCTGAAATGAAGGCTAGAGGGTCATTAATGGGAGCATTTAAAATAATGTTTTTTACTATGAAAAGTAACTAAAAAGTTACTTTTCATAGTAACGCATTACTTTTTGGTCTAAGTAACTGAGTTACTGAGTTACTTTTTAATGAGGTAACTAGTAACGGTAACTAGTTACTATTTTTCAGTAACTAGCACAACACTGGTGGAGACAGGCAGCGCTGCTCCTCAATGCACTAATTCCCTGTCATCACACATATAGGTGCTCGGGCTCGGGCTCGGGCTCGGGCACGGCAGGAGGATCGGTGTCACGGCTGCCTGGACAGCCCGGTCCGACAGCACGTCCAGGGCTGCAGTGCTGACGCACGAATGCGTTCATATAAACCGTTCTGCTTTGCGCACGGCGACGCGGTTGATTTGCAGCGAGAATATGCTGTATAGCAGCCAAATTATCAAATAGAGTTTTATTTGTGCGTAATGCATAAAGCATATACAGGAACACACTTGTTATTCCTTATTTTTCTTTTTTTCCCCTTTGCTGTCACCAATGAATGCTAAACAATATAAATCTAGTATAAATCTAAATCTAGTATAAAATAGATCAAAATTTGTGCGGTGTGCATTGTTTTAATATCTCATTGCTTGGTGTGATATTGATTTGCCAGACGCGCCTGGATCTGTGAGTCTTTGTTCACTAAGATGGTTGTAAAGACTGGGTCAGCAGCATCTTTCATTTCCTTCTTAATGAAAGAGATTCTTAAGCTAAGAGCAACTCTGGGAAACGCGATTTTCTTTCACAGGCTCCTTAAGAAGGTTTGAAAGAAGTCTTTCGCTGTTAAGAGCTACTTAACTGATCTGGGAAACCGGGCCAATAACAATTAAAGCTGCAAGCAGCGATGAACGGTCCCTCGTGCGTGCAATTTTCACCAATAAAGTTCAAGGACTCAAAACTAAGTCCGATGACACCACCCACGACTCTTTATGTCAAACCATGGAAAAGTTATGGCAGAAAGTAGGAACTATCAAATATGGACCAATCAGATGAAGGGGAGGCGCGCTTTTTGCCGTCTACTGCGCCACGGTAACGCTTTTGACTGAGAAAAGTAATGCGCATCGTCGCAGGATGGAGAAGCACATTTTGATGTATAACACACCACGTTACGGTTCGCGCCGCATTAACGGCCGAAGAAATGGCATAAATTGCACCAAAATTACACGATTAATTCAAAATGGCCGACCTCCTGTTCGGTTTCGGCCATGGTGCCAAGACACTTTTCTTTAAGTTGCGACATGATACAGGTGTGTACCGATTTTGGTGCATGTACATCAAACCGTATTGTGGGGCTTGAGGCACAAAGTTTTCTAGGGGGCGCTGTTGAGGCATTAGGCCACGCCCATTAATGCAAACCATTAAATATCAAATTTTTCGCCAGGCCTGGCTTGCCTGCAAAATGTGGTGACTTTTGGGGCACGTTTAAGGGGGTAAAAAGGCCCTCATTTTGTCGGAAAAATAAAAATAAAAAAATAAAAAATTCCTACAGACACAATAGGGCCTTTGCACTGAAAGAAAGAAAGTAGAGACTATCAAATATGGACCAATCAGATGAAGGGGCGGGGCTAATTTGCACCAATTATGTTCAAGGACTCAAAACCATGTCCGATGACACCACCCATGAGTCTTTATGTCAAACCATTCAAAAGTTACTGCAGAAAATAGGAACTATCACATATTGACTAATCAGAAGAAGGGGCAGGGCTAATTAAGGATAAATATCAAATTTTTCGCCAGGCCTGGCTTGCGTGCAAAATTTGGTGACTTTCAGGGCATGTTTAGGGGGGCAAAAAGGCCCTCATTTCGTCGGAAAAATAAAAAAAAAAGAGAAAAATTCCTGCAGATACAATAGGGCCTTCACAATGTCAGTGCTCGGGCCCTAATTAAAGCTGCAAGCAGAGCCGGATTAATGCAAAGGCAAACTAGGCATGTGCCTAGGGCCCGATTGACAGCGGAGGGGCCCAGACAGAAAATTTTTTTTTTTTTTTGTCTGCACACATATTAATGGTTGATACCATGCCGGTAAAGGCATATATATGTGCATTATTACTATATTTAGTATACATACATACAGTATATATACGCATACATACGCATACAGACATACACACTACAGCACACTTTGTCTTACTGCAAATTTTATTGGTCTTTGTAGATTTGACTTCTTATGTAACTATTCAATTTAATCAACACATTTAATTAAGATTTTCTGCAAAATGCAATAGCTTAAAGGAGCTTGCGGCTCCTTTTAAGAAATGAGACTCTCTAGCGCCACCCTTCACCACGACGGCCGTTGGGGGTACTGCAGCCAACAGTGAAGCCGGCACAGGAGAACGGGGAGAACGTGCATGCAGCGTCATGTGACGTCACATCCGCAGCCCAGCGCGGGAAAATCGGGACCGAATTGCAGCACATTTTGCAGCACACAGCCTGTTCAAGGCAACGGAGAGATACACTAGAGGGCTCATTCTTTTGGGTTTGGAACGCTTCATCTGACATTATTACTAGAAAACTTAAAACGTATACGAATTTTTTTCATAAATTCTGCCTCAATCCGGCCTCAAGCTCCTTTAAAGCAGCACAACATAACTTTCAGCTTTTCTGAGTTTGGCGGCATCTTTTGGACAAAATGTTTTACCAGAAAGAACACTACGTTTCCCATGAGCACCAGCGCGTACTGCCGGAAAACTCCTGTCCCGTCGCGTGCATTTGTTTTGATGAGAGAAGACGGGACGCTTTTCTGTTTCACCAAGTGAACAGACGGAACGCAAAAAAAAAGATGTTAAACTGCTGGAAAGGAACTGGAATTTACCGGGATACCTTAAACAAGGAAGCCAGGGAGCGGTATATGGAGAAAATAATGATTATTAACGGTCTGGATCCATATGAAATCCCTACTGAAGAGCCATGTGTTTCAATAAATTTGTATAATAGTACAACATACAGTACATGTTTTGTATCCCTCTTACTTCTCTTTTCTTTTTTTTTGACTGCTATATTATGTTGAAGAGGCTCCGAGGCGTGAGCAATATTTTTGTTTTCCTCGTGAAATTATTTTTTTCCTCTGCAGCTACAAATAAGAGTTAATATTTTTTCCTCAACAAACTAGTTTTATCTGAAGATTGGGGTTAATTGCACCGCAGAGAGCTGGCCAGCAACTGCGTTTAGCTGGAGAAGTGGGGAATAAAACCCGTGTTTTGATCCGACCCGGTCTGCGTGAGTGTTTGTGGTTTAAGGCTGATTTATGGTTCTGCGTTAAATCGACGCAGAGCCTACGGCGTAGGGTACGCGGCGACACGCACCGTACGTTGCGCGTCGCCACGTACCCTACGCCGTAAGTCTGCGTCGATTTAACGCAGAACCATAATTCAGGCTTTACTGTGTGGAAGGTGTTTGGTCGTTACAGCCGCGATCCAAGCGAGCCGACGACTCTGTCACTCTTTTACTTTGTTATATCAGATACTTGGCCTCCGTGGTTCTGCCTCCGAGCAGGAAACCGTTGAAAAGTTAAACCATTAGGATCTTTTCCCTGGTCTGTTATGTGGAGCTGCTGCAGCTACAACGCAGCAACGGGTTACCAGCTTCTGCGGAGCTGCGCTCCACGCCCCGCCCATTTTCGTCTCGACTGCGAATCGGGAAGGAGGGGGAAGTGACGTATGCCGTAAAGCAGTCAAAGTCGTAACGATTTGTAGTTTTTTAGTGTGGCAGGGTTCCTACCATGCTCCTCAAAGTTACATAGTGCCAGTGAAGGCAAGGCAAGGCAAGGCAAATTTATTTATATAGCACAATTCAACACAAGGTAATTCAAAGTGCTTTACATTGACATTAAAAGTGGCAAGACATAATAACAAATAGGTAAGAATGAGAAAAGAAGTAAAATAATAAAAAGCACAAGCTGTTAAAAAAATAAATAAATAAATTAAAAAAAAATAAGGGCAGTAGAGTACAGCAGGTTTAATTTAAGAGTATACTTCAGTAAACAGTAATGTTTTTAACCCTGATTTGAAGGAGCTGACAGTTGGAGCAGACCTCAGGTCTACAGGAAGTTTGTTCCACCGTTGAGGAGCAGAATAACTGAACGCTGCCTCACCTTGCTTGGTTCTGGTTCTTGGGACACACAACAAACCAGATCCAGAAGACCTAAGGGGTCTGGGAGCTTCATAGGGAACTAACAGATCCAGCATGTATTTTGGTCCAAGACCATTCAGTGCTTTGTAGACCAGCAGTAAGATTTTAAACTCTATCCTTTGACTCACTGGAAGCCAGTGTAGTGATTTCATGACCGGTGTAATGTGGTCCAGTTTTCTGGTGTTTGTAAGGACTCTGGCGGCAACATTCTGGATCAGCTGCAGCTTCCTGATAGATTTCTTGTTAAGGCCTGTAAAGATGCCATTGCAATAATCCAACCTACTGAAAATGAAAGCATGAATAAGTTTTTCCATGTCTTGTTTAGAGAGAATACCCTTAATTCTAGCATAGTGAAGGCGATACAGACCCCTCAGACCATGACAGAGGTGTCATTAAACCTGTTGGAAGTTGATGTACCATCACAATGACTCTGGAAATATGATATTAAGGTGGAAAAGTTTCGTAGTGTCGCTTTAAAACATTTATCTTATTGTACTCTGTTTACATAGCAATGCTGACACCTATTGGTGATGTACTGGTACTAATACCTTAACAATGATACTCGCAATCGATAAGATAAGGATAATTTAATAGAGCAGTGTAATAACGTATAAATAATAAAAATAAAAAAATAGTCTGATAGACTGTTTAATATACAACACATGACTTATTTTGGAAAACAAAGAACCAACTTGACTATGACTATGCTATGTAAAATGTGAATGAACTTTTATAAGTAACTTTGGTAAGTTTAAGATTTCAATTCATAAATAACATCGATGGAGGGGGGCCCAAAAATCACAGTCTGCCTAGTGTAGTCCATTTATTTAATCCGGCTCTGGCTGCAAGCAGCTATGAACGGGCCCTCGCGCGTGCAATTTTCACCAATGAAGGTCAAGGACTCAAAACCGAGTCAGTTGACACCACCCACGACTCTTTATGTCAAACCAATAAAAAGTTATGGCAGAAAATACGTCCGGCCAGAGAAACCCCACCCTGTCTGGTGAAAAGATGCGGCCTGCTCACTCCTCAGGTTAAGGAGGAGACCTGACCTCAGTGCAGGGCCCTGCCGGGGTTGGCAGAGGATGGCAATGCCCAGGACTGTACCTTAGGTAGCACTGGGTGATAAAAAAATGTGAAAAAATCGGGGATAAAAAATTTTTAAAAAAAGAAAAGAAGAAGGGGTGGGACTAATTCAGGCCAATGAAGGTCAAGTATTTAATACCAAGTCTGATGACACCACCCACGAGTCTTTATGTCATACGATTCAAAAGTTATGGCAGAAAATTGGATCTATCAAATATCGACCAATCAGAAGAAGGGGCGGGGCTATTTTGCCCCAATTCAAATATCAACCAATCAGAATAATTTTATTTCCCTTCTTGTGATTGTATGTAGCTGTAAAGCACTTTAAATTGCCTTGCGTATGAATTGTGCTGTACAAATAAACTTGCCTTGCCTATTGATTTACACAATTCAAAATAAGTGAATGATTAAACATTTTAACCCGTTGCCGCACGGAGGCCCGCCCTCGCCCCGTTACACTTACTCCAAAATTTACAAAAATAGGTCATTTACAAATCTTACAAATATTGTACAAACCAAAGGTCTATTAGATCCTATCCAGTAAAGTATTTAGTCAAAAAATTATTATACCAGTAAATATCCACAAACAGCCGCTCTTCATCTCGACCGTCGTCGGAGAAGCACATGTTGTTATTAGTTTACACGTCTGTAACTCCTCCGCCCTGCACGTTTTCAGACGGGAGAGTGCGATGCTAAAATGGAGCGTACACTCTACATTGATTGACAGGTCATCTGGCCATACAAGAGCTTACTGTCCCCTCATAGCGAATGAGCGCCTGTGTTGGAGCGGGACGAGCACGTCCGGCTTTTGTCATGAAAAAAAAACGTAGGCAATTGCAGCAATCGCCCAGAAGATGGTGCAATTGTAGAGCAAATGAAATGCTGAAAACAACGATATATACTGTATATGTACGTGGTGTCTTCAACGGTTCAAAAGTTATGCCCATGGGACATAATTGTTATAATAAAACTCTTTGTAAGACATAGTCTTACAAAAACATGTGTAAAATACTCATTTTTTGTGGTATTGTTATCAAATTTGAACTTGCACTAGATAAGGCCTCAGGCTGTGTCTCAGTGTGTTTTCAAACCAATAAGTCACAGATTCTCTCATCTGCAGACATCTGATTACAAAACAAATTTCCGGCTGAAATAAAAACCTTCTATTTCAGTGTGTTCAAACTGATATTACTGATTAATACTAGTAGTTACAGTGATTCTGACAGTTGGGAGAAGAACTTCAGAGTGTTACCTTTCAAAAGATACCAGAACCATCCATCTACTTCAAACGGTTCAAGAACAACTTTCAATTTACTTTGGGTATAACTTGGATAGGCGTTTTGGACGACTTTTACAAGTGTGGCAACAGCCTTGTCAATAAGTATGCTAAAACATTTAATTACCCAAAATCTTTTAATAAGTAAAAATGTTGAAGAATATTATTTACAATAAAATGAGTGGATACAAATCTAAATGTCTCTAAAATGCTTATTATTAATAGAATTGTGCTTGTAGGTCATAGAGTCGACATGTTGTTTCCGCATGAAGACAGGTCAGTATGAATATTAAAAGGGAACAATAACTCAAAAGTAATTTGTTTTTCTTCAATTTGATAGAAAATATAATTTAGAGGGTGCTCACCTGTCAGTTAGTGTCAATGTTTGACATTCACTGAAAGTCAGAAGCAATCAAATTGCTGTGGTGATAATAAAAGATCAAACATCACTCAACAAATCCTAATTAAAAGTTCACCTTGCTTCTTTCCTGATGATTAAGCAGTGGGCATTACAGGTTACAAAATGATGTATGGCATATTCAGCCTGCATTAATTATGTGCAAGGAGGCTCCTGCAAAATTTGATTTTGGTGCATCTAGCTGCAGCCAACTTTCACACACCCTAACAGAATTCAAACAACCTAAAGAATACATATTTATTTTTTCATAGAGATCAAATAATATTTCCAAACTGCCTGAATTAGTCTGGTTTAAAAACTGTTCATTCCACAGGAACTGCTCTGTTGTCTGTGACAGAGACTCTAAGCGGAGCTAGAGCCACGGGTCAGTTCTTGGTTCTCATCTGATCTCTCAGCTGCCTTTGTGATGTTAAATGATGTATCATGTTATACATGGTCAGTGAAATAGACATCTTGGGCAAAGCCCATTTCTGGTTTGAATCCTATCACATCAGACATTCACTCAGTGTGTCATAGCAAGGTCAAACATCTTTGCCCCGTCACCTCTACACGGTGGAGCCCAATTGCTTGCTTCTTCTCTTTTTAATTTACACCACTACCCTGGGGTCAATTATTCACTCACATGATGGTTACCACCACTGATAATACCCAACTGCACCCATCGTGCCCACCAGTTGGCTCTATGGTTTTGGCCAAGATCACATTCAACAATCTGTCCATCATAAACCTAAAATAAATAATAATAATTCATTTCTAGACTGGGCTGGTAAGGAACTTGCATGTCGCGATTGATGACCAGCTATCCTTCAATGATTATATTGCTGCAGTCCCTAGTATGTGCTGCGTTGTTCTTTACACAATAGAGAAAATCAGGCCTTACCTAACTAAGTATACCACCCAAGCTTTGGTACAGGCCTGAACTACTCCAATGTGGCGCTTGTGGGCCTATCAATGCATGTTGTGAAACCTTACGGATTATCAAGAACGCAGTGGCACATCTGATATAAAATCAAACTTTATTTATATAGCACCTTTTATAGCTTCACAGTAAGAACAAAGTCGATCCCACCCATCTGCTCACCCACTCCCCCACCTACCCTAAACCCAATCAGACATAATCAACGAGGAGCAATCTAGGTAGTGCGTGCACCTGCTCATTCACCCCTCTGAATGGTTTGTTCCAATTACTCAATTTGGTCCTATTTAAGGAGCATGAAGTATGCATTCTTAGATCCCTTCTGATGATCAATCTAGCTTGCTATGTACCCTTTTGTTTGTTTGGACACACATGATGCCTACTCACCCCTTCATTCTTTTTGTTTATGATGCTGTCGCCAACTTCTTTTTGGAAAGCGACCGTCGTATGATGATGACACCAGTCTTTTTCTTGGGACTGCTCCTAATACTGTCAACTCTCCTGGCAGTAATGATGTGGCTACTCACATCCCCAATGCCGCAGCTTCCGCATGTCTGCCCAGCGTCTCTCTGATTGGCCCGTCCATTGCGTCCAGGAAAACCTTACTCCAAGTGACTGGGAAAATCCCCGACAAAGAAACGCGCTGCCAGCCCCCCGCCACTTCCAACGTCAGAGTTGCGGGACCCTCCTCATGAGTCTTCGGCCGAGGCTCCCATCACCCCTTCCCTTGGGGATATTAAATAATTTCTGGACACCATGAATGCCAGGATGTCAGTGGAAAGCGTCGTTCTTTCTTCTTTCTCATTGCACCATGACCATCTACACTCTTTCCCCCCTTTTTCCTGAAATACCGCTCAACCCATCTGCCGGTGACGACTTGCCTTTTGGGACCCTGGGAACTGCAGTCCCAGCAACTGCCATGGATGCACGGTTCATTGCTCCTGCTGTTGCAATCCCTGATTCCCTTAGGGCCCTAATCTTCAAGGTAATGCCATCAACTTGATGAAGATTCTTTTTATGTGCTTCTGTCATGACTGACAATAGACAATAAATCCTGGGGATATCTCTGTGGTTCTTAAATTAGTGATCCTAGGTTGGCTATGATTGGCTGATTTTGATGTGGCTTTTGGTGCATTCCGGGATACATTGTGAGGATCTTGACACTTACCTGGAAATTATTTCCGATCTGGCTCAGTTTTATGGTACTTCTCTCTTCTATGAGTACAAATCATTCTCGGCCAAAGCCACAACTCGCATCCCACAAAAAAAAAAAAAAAATCAGTCTCTTTTTCAGTCTCAAGGGGTTTATGCTGGTTCCCTTGATTGGCTCATGTCTGTAGGAACCTCAGGCTTGCTTGTGTAGAACCTGCATTGTTGATTCCTTTGGCAAAGGAACTTGGTCAAATTTACATGATAGGCCTTTTTGTCCAAGCCCCACCCCCCCTTTCAAAATAAGCTGCTTGGAGGTCACCACTCAGAAGTATTGTGGTAAGACGTCTCATCTTGACCTGTCTGGCTTCGGAATTCTTCTTTCTATTGTAGTCTGATTCCTGGTGAGCCTTTATCCTTGTTACGCTTTGGTCGATCACACAATCGCCATGATTAAAACTGCTGGACGTGGTGACTGGATTTTGTAAAAAAAAAAAAAAAGAACATTACAGATCTGTTTGTGCTTCTACATCCCTTCCGATGGCACGTTTTAGGTGGCACTCTCAATACTATTTTTCTTTCAAGTTGGCTTTTGGTTGCCGCGCTAGTCCTCACGTCTTTTTCACCGTGTGCTGGATTCTCTTTCAAGTTTTGAGACTCCCCCCTTTCTTTCTGGACATATTCTGGACTGTGTACTGATGCAGGCCTCTTTTACCTGTGGACAAACTCTCGTGTTATGGGCTGCTATCAGGTCTTCGCGTCAGCTATCCACCTCACTTAGAGGGCCCCTTTTATCTTACTGGACCGCCTGAAGTTTGCCATATGCATCATCCCTCATGGGCACCGTTTCATTTCTCGACTCCTCTCCCAGGATAACTCCATTCTCAACATCTCTGAATCCGTGGCATTGGATTCAGGTTGTCTCTCTGATCTATAGTCTGGTCTCTGTTGCTTGACAAGCGGAATGGTATCTCTTTCTTCTACAATGATTACTTTGAGTTTCCAGAGTCTCTCCATCTGTATACGTATGCAGCTCAGTCTTTAGGTTTTGGGGGGGGGTTCGTTAATGAGTGGTTTTGCAGTTATCTGGCACTCCACAAGCATTACCCTATAGTTGTAGCATGCTCACGGGGGTTCAAGTAATCCTAGACAAAACAAATCATGGTTTTCTGCAACAATGCAGCTACAGTGGAAATCGTTAATAAAGGATGTTCAAGAATTTCCCCAATGAACTGCCTCATAAGACGTCTAATATGGTTCTGCATATTTATAACTTTGATTTACGAGCTACTTCCTGGCCATAAAAATAATGTAGTCTGCCCCACTTTCAAGCATATGACACTCAACTAGGCTCATCTTCACTGGAGAGTTGTTGCAGTCTGTTTCCCAAAATATTAGACAAGGCTTAGCAAAGAGCTCTATTAGATCTGATGACTGCATGGTTATCCGTCTATCTTTTGTGCCAGCATCCCGATGCACCTTTGCCAGCCAGTATTTCATGAGTTAGTTCTTACATTGTTCACTTATTTGAAAATTGCAGCTATCAACTGCAAAGCATCGAAATCAAGCCTAGCCTAGCTAGCATATAACTTTATGCTGACTCCATGTTAGAAGCTGTGCTTTCTATGGGCGAAGTGAATACACAACAAAAACTCCTATCCTTCTACCCCTCAGCATGATCAGTTTCTTTGATTCCATCACCCTAAACCTTTCAAAGACTAATTGATTATGCAGAGGTACTCAAATAGTCATTGCCAGGACTGATAACGTTTTCTGCCCTTTCTCTTCCATGAAAGATTTCATGAGTTATCGGCCCCCGAGGCTCTGGTTAGCACCTCTGTTTGTAACTGATGGCTTCAAACCCATGACAAGATGCTGGTTGACCTCCAAATTCCATGGCCTCTGCTCATCCTATAGTCTACCAATCGAACATTATTCTCCTCATTCTCTAAGAATTGGAGCAGCAGCAACAGCACCTCTCAATGTAACAATCTCTACACCGGAATCAATGGGACGATGGTCTACATCTACCTGCCAATGCTACATCAGACTTCATTTAAATTATGTCTTGGATGCTCAAAAGCAAATGCGTTCCTGTTACCCTGATTAGTTAAGCATTGTATGCCAGTTGGATTGCCAGAAATATATAATATATACGTAGTCTAACCATGTGTATAGTTTACATTTATTTGTTTGCCTTATAGCTGATAAGAGTAATCTCAATGTGTCACAATAATGATGCATACCCTCATGGAAGGTTTTCATTATAATATGCTCCTTTGGGGACTTCATTTGGTTGAAGTTTTTTGATAATACAACACCCCAGAAGCTGGGTTTGGCTTTGGATTATAACACAATTATCTAGAGTCTATGGGCCCGATTTACTAAGATCCTAAATAAAGAGTACTAAATTGCGTGTGCACTGAAAATGTTTGCACGTGCTGTTGTTGTGTGTTTTGCGAGTGATCAACTAAGATTGCGTGCGCAATTGATAACAGGTGCAAACAGCAGTATTTAAATGAGGTGTTGCGCGTCTTACGGTTTGCGGCGCAAACTTTGCGCCATGGAGAGTCTGGATGGAAAGCAGGATATAGTTGCAAGCGCAAAATGAAATTTGACGCGGTGGAGTTAGAAATATTAGTGGAAGATGCAAATAAACACATTCATGAACTACAGCAAAGAAATTTAAACATTACCAAAAGAAACGCAATATCGGAGAAAATCTGCGATAGAATAAATGCAGTTATAAGACAAAAAGAACGGCAGATGAGGTTAAAACAGAGTCGGCGGCAGAACAGATCTAATTGGGGGGCACATAATAACCAGCGATGTAAATGCTGAATATGAGTTTGCCATCAACGATCACAGCAAACCAGTTTCAATTACACAACGTACTGCAAAATCTCTTTTTAATACACACACACACAAGTGTATTGTGCACTTAAACTGCAAAAAAACAAAAAACAACGACGTACAGGCCACGTCTCTCCCTCCCTCCCTCGCCCTCTCCATCTCTCTCTCATACAACGCATACACATAAAAATGTGAATGGTGAATCTCCAAATTTAATTTAATTTTACGCCGTCGGCTATGCCGTCGGCTACGCCGTCGGTTTAACGCAGAACCATAATTCAGGCGAAGCTGCAGTCTGTCTGCACTGATCCTGACACAGCGGGTCGGAGCGGATTTGGTCATGATGTTTAACCTGTGTTTTGTGATTAATAAGCACGGGTTTTAATTAAATGTAATTTACGAAGGAGGATTTCACGTTCAATAAGATAAGTAATCAATAAAATACAAAGTTTTGGCACAAAGGCTTGGCCTGCTTGTGGGCGAGTGGAGGGGGGCACATTAAAAGAAGGTGGGAAGATATAAGGCGGAGAACTAAAGAAAAAGTGGCCTTTAATAAAACTTGTGCAACCATTTTTAAAATAGCATGCAGCAGAATAAAGACTCTCTCTTTGCGTATTCTTTGATTTTGGATGTCGCCTCCTTGCCACAATAACAGCAGCAGCAGATTAGCACCTTCCTTTCGAACGTATTAAATACAGACGCAATCACAATACGCGCAATTACTTTCAGGCTTGGTAAATCTCATTGCGTGTGGTAAATTACCCTATTTGCATCTTCCCCTCCCAGTATTTAGCGATTTCTCGCGGGTATGCCCCATATTGATTATTCATCAGGGCAAAAGTACTAAATGAATTGCGTGTGCTATTTTGCGCATTTGAGAGGCGCAGTCCTCTTTGCACGCTGTTAGTAGATCAGCTGGCACTTTGGTTTGCGGGTGATGTCAAGTTTGCACACGTTTTTACACACGCAAACCTTTAGTAAATCAGGCCCTATGAGTATAAGCGCATAGGTCAATGCATTTTATTCACATATATTTTATATAAAGCTGAATCGTACATTTACATTTCATCCAAATCTAATTATTCCTGTATTTTTTGGGGGTTAGTCCGTCTTTATGTATATGCCTGATAACCTTTGCTTGAACGCTAAAGCCAAATATTTGTTACATTAAAATGTTTTGAACTTACTGCAAGAGTTGTCCGACTGAAATAATACGATCCGGGGAGTTATTTTAGGCAGGGTGTAACATTGATTTGTAGATAGGACCCAAATGCAGGAAAGCTGGGAGGCAGGAGTTCAAAGGATGGTGATTCTTGAATCAAAGTAAAGCGCTGCTTAGCAGGGTTTACAAAAAGAAACACAGAAGCCAAAAACCAAAAGCCTTACAGGGAACATTGAGGGAAGAAACAGTACGGACCAGCAGGGAGCAAGGAATAAACAAGACCAGATATACAGAAGGGTTAATGAGACAGAGGTGCAGACGATCAGGGCGGATGGAAACAGGAAAGTCAAACCAGAACTGAAACACAAAGACATGGGTTTCAAAATAAAACAGGAACTGAATTACCCCCCCAAGGAACAGCTTCCAGATGTTCCACAAAACACAAAAAAATCAACACAGGGTGGGCGGAGGGTGCCCGGAGGAGGACCCAGGCCAACACACAGTCAGCATTCAGGGGGCCGTCCTCGGGACCGGGACAACAGCAAGACTGATCAGGGCTGTTCTCGGGACTGGGCAGACAGATCAGAGGGCCGTTCTAGGGACGGGTCAGACAGAGTCCGGGGGGGCCGCCTTTGGTGCAGACAAAGTCCGGGGGGCCGCCTTGGGGGCAGACAAAGTCCGGGGGGGGCGCCTTGGGTGCAGACAGAGTCCGGGGGGGCCGCCATGGGTGCAGACAGAGTCCGGGAGGCTGCCTTGGGTGCAGACAGAGTCCGGGGGGCCGCCTTGGGGGCAGACAAAGTCCGGGGGGGCCGCCTTTGGTTCAGACAGAGTCTGGGAGGCTACCTTGGGTGCAGACAGAGTCCGAGAGGCTGCCTTGGGGGCAGACAGAGTCCGGGGGGCCGCCTTGGGTGCAGACAGAGTCCGGGAGGCTGCCTTGGGGGCAGACAGAGTCCGGGAAGCTGCCTTGGGGGCCGATGGGTTCCAGGGGTCTGCCTTAGGGGCAGGCAGGGTCCGCCGGGCCGGCTTAGGGGCAGGCAGGGTCCGTGGGGCCGCCTTAGGGGCATGCAGGGTCCGCGGGGCCGCCTTAGGGGCATGCATGGTCCGTGGGACCGCCTTAGGGGCAGGCAGCGTCCGCGGGGCCGCCTTAGGGGCAGGCAGGGTCCGCGGGGCCGCCTTAGGGGCAGGAAGAGTCCACGGGGCCGCCTTAGGGGCAGGCAGGGTCCGTGGGGCAGGCAGGATCTGCAGCGCCAGCTGTGGTTCGTCTGGGACCATCTTGGGAACAGGAACAGGAAGAGGTGCGTCCAGGACCACCACCGGAACAGGAACAGGCTGGGGTGTCTCCGGTAAAATAAAAAAACATCCTGTTTACCTAATGATTGTTTCATACCAACGAATAGTTGCTTCGGTATTTTGAGGATTACAGAAAAGGAAATGATAACGGCTAGGAATTGGTTGACCCGACTGCCAAACAGTCATATTAGTAATAAATGTAATGCTTGACGTGGTACAAACCAATCCCATCCTTTGAACCAGACTGTAAACAGGTTTATTTCTGCTCTAAAATGAGACATTTTAACATTGAGGTCAATGGAGATGGTTTCACTTTTGCAGCCACCCTCTATCAGCCAGTCAAGGAACTGCAATAAAACGTAGCTGTAAATATTTCCACAAAGGGCAATGTAAGACATAGATGTATTGATGTGAATGTAAATTAACTATGCTCTTCAATCTATAAACTTAGAATAAGCCATAAATATTCTAAAATGAATTTATGATATTGTAATATTATCAAAATAGTCTAAAAATAGCTAATGTATAAACCTTGATTTTTTTCTTTCAAATTAGGTTTGATTAGATTAGTTATATTACTACTGTCCATGATAATATTAAATTCCATCCATCCATCGTCCGCCGCTTTATCCGTTCCCGGGTCGCGGGGGCAGCAGCCTCAGCAGAGATGCCCAGACTTCCCTCACCCCAGACACTTCCTCCAGCTCCTCCGAGGGGAGTCCGAGGTGTTCCCAGGCCAGCCGAGAGACATAGTCTCTCCAGCGTGTCCTGGGTCTTCCCCGGGGTCTCCTCCCGGTGGGACATGCCTGGAACACCTCCCTAGGGAGGCGTCCAGGAGGCATCCGGTACAGATGCCCAAGCCACCTCAGCTGACTCCTCTCAATGTGAAGGAGCAGCGGCTCGACTCCGAGCTCCTCCCGGGTGACCGAACTCCTCACCCTATCTCTAAGGGAGCGTCCAGCCACCCTGCGGAGGAAAGTCATCTCGGCCGCTTGTATCCGCGATCTTGTCCTTTCGGTCACTACCCAAAGTTCATGACCATAGGTGAGGGTAGGGGCGTAGATTGACCGGTAAATCGAGAGCTTCGCCTTTCGACTCAGCTCCCTCTTCACCACGACGGTCCGGTACATGGAGCGGGAGATAATATTAAACTGACACCGATATTATAACACTTAATGCAACTATTAAGGTAGTATTGTTGTCCAGAAAAATTGCATTCACTGTCAAGCTGTTGACTTGAGTTCAAGTCCTATCCAAACAATTTTTTTAAAGGAGCTTTACTTTGATTAAGGATTAATAATTTTTCTCGCTGTTTTATATTCTCAGTTTCTTTTAAGAAATGCTTAGTTAGATATTACAAACTACTTTCTTAATGTTACTTGTGCCAAACTGCTGTGTCAAAATATTAAGGCTGTTTTGTTGGTTTATGACTTCCACCCCATTAGCAAAACAATCAAAAGACATTAGAAAAACAAACCAAAGACCCATTAAAATGTTATTTTGACATTCTCAGCACAAAATGTGGAACATAACTTTTTTTTGTTTCATGACTATTTACAAATTGTTTTTTTTTTTAGACGGTTGGCATTTGGGTAATACAGTATTTAACACCAGCAACTTTTAACAAAACAAACATTTTACGGAAGACAACATGGAGGAAACATTGTCTTTGAATACACTTGAATTTTTTTAAACCTTTTGTAGTGTGTTGCTTCTGCTGTTCAGAGGTGCATGCGTAATACTGCCAGTGTGAGAGAGAATGATCCCTGATCAAGGAAAGCCTAAAGCACCCCTACAGCAAAACACAGCAGCACGTTTTTCCCATCACTCCCTGTTTCACATTGCACCAGTGTTCTCTTCCTTGGCTACATCTTACTGAAGTGCAACTTTGTGAATGTCTCTGTGAAGTGTGCTGCCATTTGAGATTCTCCCAAGTTAGAAATTCCACCTTTACATTTATATTTTTCCCTATTTATGTATTATTTCTTCATCTTAATCCTAGTGTGAGAAAAGCCAAGGGGACCTGAAGTGGTGCTGGGAAATATAATAGTAAAACTATATCCCTAAAAACAATACAATGATTTTCATTTTGAAATCACTTATGTCATAAGTAAATTTGCTGTGATGTGTTTACAGGCACATGGGCTGTAGTGTTTGCTGGATGTTTTGGTATATAGAATTGTAGCAACGTGGCATTGCTACAATAAGGCAGGGGCTGCTAATACTACTGACTAAATACAATGTAGACATTGTTGGGCCACAGTCCTATGTGAACATTGGAAGCCTTAATTTCCACTTTAATGCCCAGCTCTGAGGCCTCACTCTGAGACCAGCCTCAATTTGTTGTAGCTGACCGCATTGCCTTAAAACAAAGGAAATTAAGGAATGACTACAAAGCCCAGCGGGCTTTGCAGTTTATTGCCCTTACAGGTGTTAAAAGTGGGCAGGATGGAGGTCATGCGCGAACAGTAAGGACAGTGAATTGGTCAGCAGATCTGTTATTTAACCACCAGCCCTGCTGACGCAAAGCTGGTGGTTAAATAACAGCGGCTTCCTGAAACTCATTCTTTTCTTCCAAGCTTCCAAGCTCTTCCACAGAGCTCTCCGTGAGCTACAAATGGTACATACTCGTCAACACAGAGACAAGGAGAGCGAGGAAAAGAGCTCTTTACCAGTACCCCCTGCGGAGCGTAACCATCCAGCTGTTCACCAAGGAACGCTGGTCTGCTTCCCAAATCTCTCGATCTCCGACATTCTTCATTGCAAGGGAAATGTCTACTGTCCTTACGTTTTGTAAGGACTCCACCTCATCTCCCATCAGCGTGACCAGCATCAGCCGAGGAGCCATCCCACCAGCTGTGCGTGAAAGCCCACTCTCCCACCCGCGTTACAACGGAGTGACCTGCAAACGTTCCTGGTGCTTCGACGAGCGGGACGGGGACCCGTGCGCAAGAGCCCAGGCTATGACGGCCAGGAAAGGGGGACAGCCCGGCTGTCAGCGACGCTACATCATCTGTCTCCGAGAGACAGAAAGAGAGAGAGAGAGGAAAAAGGGAGCTGCTCACATCTGAACTACCAGTGGGAGCGTAAAATTCAGCAACCTGTGGACTGGGACCAGAACCAGGTGTTGAACAAACCCCAGGACACCGCCAACTACCTCTAGGGCATCTCAAAGTAAGAGGGTTGTGTGGCAGGGTGGAGGAGCTGCAGCCACTCAGGTTGATTGGGGCACAGGTGGCCCCAATCAACCTCTCCACCCTGCCAGCCTTGATAAGGCATGGCTGCACAGCAGAAAGTCTCTGGTCTGCTGTGAAGGAGCTGAAGCACGCGTGTTGGTTGGGTGAAATAAAAGAGTTATTGCACTGAAACCTGTGTCCTCTGTCCTGTCGGTCGGCCCCCGTAGCACTAGCCCTGCTACACTGGCGCCCAACGTGGGCCCCGACAGGATGGAGGCACTGGCACAGGAGCTGGCAGACCTGGCGGCCCTGATCCGGAGCCAGGCGGAGCGGCAGACTGCAGCCCTGGAGACGCTGGCAGCGCAGCAGCCGGCAGGGTGGGGTCGCCCACCTACTCTGCTCGCAGAGGACTTCACCTTCAGCTACCCGGACGTGCGGCGAGGGGTGCTGGACTGTCCTCGGAGGACGACTTCTTCTCCTTCACGTGTCCGTACGTGAGGCGAGCGGCGCGGGACCGTCTGGGGAGGCCCTCGGCGTTCCTCGAGGCACCGGTCCAGGAGGCAGTCCAGGAGGCGGTCCCGGAGGCGCCGGTCCAGGAGGCGGTCCAGGAGGCGGTCCAGGAGGCGGTCCTGGAGGCGCCGGTCCAGCAGGCGGTCCTGAAGGCGCCGATCCTGGAGGCGGAGGTCACGGAGGCGGAGATGTTGGTCGCCGGGGCGGTCCTGGACGTGCAAGCTCCAGAGGCGGACCAGTGGCTGGAGCAGTGCTGCGTCGGGGAGGGGGTGGTCCTGGACACACCACGGCCGCGGATGCCGTCTGGCCCGAGGCCACCCTTGGCCCAGTCCCGAGAGCGGGCCTCTCGGCAATCGGCCCGTCGCCGAGGGCGACCTCCCGACCGGTCTCTGTGGTCCACCCGACGCCGAGGGCGACCTCCCAACCGGTCTCCGTGGTCGGCCCGTCGCCGAGGGCAGCCTCCCGACCGGTCTCTGTGGTCGGCCCGTCGCCGAGGGCGACCTCCTGACCGGCCTCGTCAGCCGGCCGAACCGGGAAGGCCCGGAGGCGCAGTCTGCGGTTCCTGGCTTCGTCTCCAGCTCCGAGGGGGGCGGGGGGGAGTTGGCTCAGCCAGATGGTCCCCGGCCTGAGGTTGGCGAGGGGGGTGTGTGGCAGGGTGGAGGAGCTGCAGCCACTCAGGTTGATTGGGGCACAGGTGGCCCCAATCAACCTCTCCACCCTGCCAGCCTTGATAAGGCATGGCTGCACAGCAGAAAGTCTCTGGTCTGCTGTGAAGGAGCTGAAGCACGCGTGTTGGTTGGGTGAAATAAAAGAGTTCTTGCACTGAAACCTGTGTCCTCTGTCCTGTCGGTCGGCCCCCGTAGCACTAGCCCTGCTACAGCTTGTGTCTGGGCAGAGTCAATATAAAGGGGTTAGTGTTGAGTGTATTTGCTGTTGCCGATGACCGTTACGTTTGCGTAATTATGTCCTTACGTTTGTGTATTATATTGTTACGGGCCTGTGTAAGTGGACCCATATAATGTGTCCTCTCACAACCGAAGCGGTTCGTGTTCCTGTGTCCCTGTCAAAAGCTTAGAGCGGGTGTCGTGGATTTTGCTCCACACACTGGCTCCTGTGTGGGAAACAGCAGAACGATAAAGGTGCCGGTGGTGAGACAGTTTTTCCTCCCCTCCTTAAAACCCCACACGGACAAGTTAGTATTCCGGCCATCAGGCCTCCGATGCTTTCAGTTACCACTGGGTGAAGAAACCTTCCCCCGCAGTTTTAAAAAGCGTGGGACCGCTATCTGTCTTTGAGGTCTTACGTGATGTGATGTTGTTCGCCATTTTGTTTTGGGTCCACGTTATGTGTCCCGACACACGCACACACACGTAGATGATCGGAAGTTTGTGTTTAATGTTAAGTTAGTTGTTGTTTATGTGTAGTTTAGCCATCAGAAATGATCCCAAGTGTTGTTTCACTATCTTTTTACAGTTGTGTAAATACATTCTGATTAATTTAAATGACAGAAGTTGTTTGTCTTTATTTTATACACATTTGTCACAGCTGCTGTTGCAAAGGTCTGTGCTCAGACTCCTTCCTTCACTGTTACTCTGTAAGGCCACCCCTGGTAACAGGCTGGCATATAGGCAGTACTCGAGTTGAGGGGGGATGAGGGGGATGGCATCCCCCCTGAAATAAAAACGGTCCAAATCATCCCCCCCTGAAATAAAAACGGTCCAAATCATCCCCCTGTAAAACTGCCATCCCCCCTTTCCATCCCTTATGTCATTTCATCAATGAATGTGGTTTTACTGCTATTTCAACATTTAGAAACATCACCAGAAAAATAACACCAGAAAAATGTGACAATTCTCCCCTGTTTCAAGTAAATTTTCACTTGAAATAAGTAGGAAAATCTGCCAGTGGGACAAGATTTATCTTCTCATTACAAGCAAAAAAATCTTATTTTAAGTGAAAATCTACTTGAAACAGGTGAAAATTGTTTTTTTTTTCCAGTGATGAGTCTTGTTTTAAGTGTAATGAGATTTTTTTTTTACTAAAATGAGACATTTTAACTAGAAATAAAACAAATATTCTTGTTAAGATTTTGAGTTTTTGAAGTGATCCATTTTACTTATCCTGTGAAGGACAGAGTCATATTGATAAGTTCAGAAAACTGTTTTTTATTGTTGTTTTTATGTATTTGATGTAAGCCCAGTGGATATTTAACTACTGCTATGTCATTTCTGCAGTATTTCTGCAGGTGTTTTGGTCAGTACTATTATTTGTAATATATTATATTATTTGTAATCAGCACAAATTATCTGTCCCCATATGATAAAATCCACCATCCCCCCCTGATTTTCTTTTACAACTCGAATACTGCATATAGGGAATAAAAGTTACCTTGAGACTGATTTCAGTGTTCAGTTATTATTTTCCTGATAAGTCAGGCGGTGCCCCGTTTTGATTGATTCATTTTGATAATTAATTTTGATAAGTAATCTTCTCTATTTATTATTAATAATTATTGTAAGACAATTATTAACTATTTAATGACTTAACCAGCACCCCCATTGTGGCACAACGACATTGCAGTTCTTTTATATTTCTGGGGAATTGGTTGTGGTCTGGTTTTAATCTTGTTTAATGAGGGTGTATGTGGTGGTTAATTATCGACTGAGTAGATTACTATCTTTACAAATGTATACATTCTATAAGAGCCTCTTTGTCATTTGTTATTCCAGAACTCATATACATTATGGAAGACTACACTGCAAATTGACTGGAGTTAATATTCTGGTGTTAAGCTTTTCTGGAGTAAAGTGTTTGGAGTAAAATGAACTCCTCTTTGGTGAGCAAGCATGGCCCGGTGTTGTTAAATTCAATTGCAGTTACAAGGAATTTATATTCTGCCACTTTCTTTCTCTCACCTCAAGGATGCCCATAACGGGGCAGCTGGGTGGCACGGTGGTTTAAGCAAGCAGCTCATGTACTGAGGCGACAGTCCTCCTGCAGAAGAGGACTGGCATGTGATTCTTTGCTGCATGTCATCCCCATTCTCTCTCTCTACCCCCTTCTTGTCTGACTTGAATAAAGGCCACTAGAGCCACAAAAAAATCTTTAAATAAAAAGGATGCCCATAATGTGTTGGTAAGTGCCACTTAACTTTGATCGTTGTCTTGGCTTCTACTTTTAAATATGTTTATGCTGGTTTATCGTTTCAAGCAATTAAATCACACATTATACTGACAGCCTATATATATATATATATATATATATATATATATAGTTTATCGAGTCACCATCAAAAATGATTGCATTTTCCACACGAAAAAGGCTGATGTTAAGGTAGGTGTTAAATCTTGGCTTAAATATATTGTTGGACTGTTGGAGTGGAATATAAAGTCCTCTTTTTCCACTTAAGTTCTAACATTGTCAGGTGTCCTTGGATACTTCCTGTCAAGTTTCCCACCAGCATGATTGCTTTCCCCACCCTGATTACAGGCAGAAATTAAAAACCTCTAGGCCTGTAGTGAGGACTGTGAAGAAATGGGCGCAGGAGTCAAAGCTAAAGCTTCAGTCCTGCTTTGACTGCACGGACTGGAGTGTTTTTGAAGCTGCAGCCACCGACCTGCATGAACTCACGGACACTGTGACATCCTACATTAGGTTTTGTGAGGACATGTGTGTGCAGACTAAGACCTTCTCCACATACAACAACAACAAGCCCTGGTTCACATCTAACCTTAAGAAGCTGCGCCAAGCCAAGGAGGAGGCCTACAGAAGCGGTGATCAAGCCCTGTTCAAGCAGGCTAGGAACACTCTGACGAGGGAGATCAGGAAAGCAAAGAGGAGCTATGGAGAAAGACTGGAAAGTCGCTTTTCTGCCAACCCTGATCCCTCTTCTGTGTGGAGAAGTCTGCAGAACTTCACAACTCGCAAAGAAAAGAGAACATCTCCATGCCCTGCAGGCAACCTCACACTTGCAAACCAGCTGAACAGCTTCTACTGCATGTTTGATGAACAGGCCAGCAGCACAGCAGGACTCTCTAACACACCTGATTCTAATTAATGATCGTCATCAGCTTGTCATCCAGGGCTGCACAATTCTGTTAATGACACAGTCACTTGTATCATGGTGCAATGAAGCAGGGAAACATCTAAAACCTGCAGGGACACCGGCCCTCGAGGACCAGGATTGCCCACCCTAGACCAACGACTGCACCTCAGGGGACTCGTCTGTGAAGCTCCTGAAGTACGCGGACGACACCACGTCATCGTGCTGTTTCATCATTTAAGGTAGAAAACAGAGACTCCAATATAACTTTAAATTACACCCTTTTAATATATTTGAACTAATTTAGCGTCAGTCTTGACTTGTAGCAGTCAACGCCACCAATAGGATCTTCATTCAGAATCTCAAGAAATAAGCCAGTCAATTATGCAGATTTTTATTTTGTCAAGTTGCAATAATGTAAGTTTATCATTGTGAAGATAGCTATTTCAAAACCATCTTTGATTTTAAAAAAACCCTTAAATATATATATATATATTTTAACAATCTTTATATATGCCACAGACATTCATACTTAACATAAATGCTTGCAAAGTATTGCAAAGTTTACAAATGACCCATAATGCTTAGAATATTTTTAGGATGAGGGATCACTCTGGTTTTGTTCGTATTTTTTTTGGAGGGATACAGTGATATCACAGTCATCAAGTTCGACAAAAGTCGAGCAGAAAGAGAACAGCAGCATGTTCTTCAGCTTTAATACCAAAAAGTAAATTTTCATCCCCCAGATGGCATTTGAGCATGGCTAATGGCTAACGTTATAGATGCCAAAATGATAATAAAGGTGCAGTATCAGAACAGCAAGAAATACAGAACTGTGCCTAGTGAAAGGGATCTGCTATGTTATTAGGCACAGTCATTGTGATGGTAAGTTTGAAACTGTTGTAGTTTTGTATGTAGTTCTCTGAAGTGTTTTATTTCTGTTGTATCAATTGTAAGACTATATCATCTTTTATTAGGCAGTAAAATTAATCATCCAGGCACTAAATTGCACTATTGTAAAATGATTCAAACCCCTGCTCTCATTCTACTTCGACTAAAAGCTTTATGCAAGTTGTATTTACCCATAGTGCGGTCTATGAAAAGAGACTTGAAATAAATTCAGTAGTTGACCACATAGCTAAAGATGCAGTCCTAACTGCAAAAGAGGAGAAACACGGCTTCTGTAGATGGGTTGATTTTTTGTGTGTGCATAACACACACACACACACACACACACACACAATCAACCTATGTCCGCAGGAACATTTGAGTTTTCATTTTCAATTTCCAGGCTGACAGACATCCACACAGACGGAGACGGTGGAAGCAAGCAGTGGGATGATCAGAGGGGCTGCAGGTCAGCACGCAGCTCCCAAAGCTCCAGCCTGCAAGCATGCATAAAATACAAGAACGATGGACCACAATGATGGCTATGAGATACTTATATATATTTTTTTTTTTTCTAAATATTTTTATCCCGGTTTTTTCCCCATTTTATCACCCAGTGCTCCTACCTAACAGTCCTGGGCATTGCCATCCTCTACCAACCCCGGGAGGGCCCTGCACTGAGCTCAGGTCTCCTCCTTAACCTGAGGAGTAAGCAGGCCGCATCTTTTCACCAGACAGGGTGGGGCTTCTCCGGCCGGACGTAGCGCGTGGAAGGATCACGTTATTCCGGCCGGATCCTCCCCACCCCATCTGGCGCCCCGGTTGGCCAGAGGGGGCAGTAGAGCCCAGCTGAATTCGGCTCATAACCCGCCCTCTACACGCCCACTTTTTACCATAAATGGGCAATGCAAAGTAGTATTTGCATATGAATGAGCCTGCTGAGCATGTGCAGCGGCTTCCTGCAGCCTGTTGATGAATGAGACGCATGATGAGACGTGTCGAGCCACCGTGCCACAACGAGATGTTGTGGATGAGGTGGAGGCCAGGAAAACGACATTATTCGGTGGTCATAAAACGCTGTGAGGCGCAATTTTGTTCCCAATTTCCACTGGGAACAGGGGGGACATGCCCCCCCCACTTTTCAAACTCATGTTTTTGTCCCCTCCACTTTTTACAGTTTAAGAACTAACGGTAGGCTCAGCCTGTAATTACAAATCATCAAGACACTCGTGCGAAGACGGGACGGAAGCCCCGCTACCCCTCCTCCCTTCCCCTCTCCCCTCAGTGCTGCTCAAGGCTGATTTATGGTTCCGCGTTAAATCGACGCAGAGCATACGGCGTAGGTTACGCTGCCACGCGCACCGTACAGTGCGCGTTGCTGCGTAACCTACAGCGTAACCCTACGTCGATTTAACGTGGAACCATAATTTAGGCATAATTAGGCTTAACTAGTGTGTGCGTGTGTGACAGACGTGCATGGGACAATTGTGAAATACGGAATAAACTGCGTTCCATATTGGTTCAATACGGAATGCAACTTTTAATTCCCAATTACGTAACAATTCCGTATTACAAGGGACGGGTGGCAAGCCCACTCACCGCGGCTGCAGCAGCAGCAGATGAGCGTCCTGATTGACACTGAGCTTTAAACACAGAGGGACACGATCAGTGCTATTTTTATTATTATCTGATATGTGATGACATTATTAAGAGTATTACATGAATCTGGCTTTCATTTCACCACCTCATCGCCTGCGTCGCCAGTTCCCCATATCTTAAGTATGTTCCTACGGGAGGGTCAGGGTTGGCGTCGAGATGCGCAGTTTTTTCGGTTTGTTTTTTCTTTTTAAATCCCAACCTTTGCGTAGAAGGTGGCTTGCACATTTTCAGGCCCTGTTTTGTGCGCAAGCAAGCTTTATAAATGAGGCCCCTGCACAGTCAAACAGCCACTTAATATTTACTTTACAATGTAAAACATGATCAACATGAGGTACCCCTATGAGATTATGCCGAAGTCTTACCTGTTTGAACAATGTTTTTATACTTCGTCCTAAACTGCTGCCACGTGCGCTTCTCCCCCGCGGGATTGCACCTAAATGAAATAAATGAATAGGCTAAAATTCAAGCAGTTTTCCCCTGTAATATTATTGTGATTGCAAAGGACTACATTTAAACTTTAAACGCATTGACCCGAGCAGCAATATTCTCCCACGCCGGCTCTCTCTCCTTTGCAGCTGCTGCGGTGTTACTGTTTTCGAAAAACATGTTCAAATTCGCCGTATGCGCGCATTAAAATCTTTAATTCCATTCGCGTGAAAAAAAGCAGACCTCCTCTTTCCCGTTGCAATGGTGACTCGTCGAATTGGGGCTCGATGCTGGCTTTTTATAGTTGTGGTGCACGCGCTTAACTCCAGGTGAAACTACTTAGAGTTGAGTAAATTAACTCAAATCAGCTGTTCTGGAACCGAAAACTCAGAGTTTCCGATCTCAGAGTAGATCACCTAAGATTTCAGGATTAGACTCAGAGTTTGTTGAACCTGCTTTGTGCGTAGAAAAGGTCCTAAATTCTGTCGTAGGAATGAAATTTAGAATGTGTGTAAGTACAAAAAAATCTGAATTTATCAAACGTGCGGACACCGGTCGTACGCACATCAGTAATGATAAATCCCACCTGTTCTTAACTGCCGTGCTCGTGCAGGGTTAGGGTCATTTGCATTCAGAAACGCCTCCAATTGACCATATATGGCAGCAACAACAGCTCCCGCTTGGAGTTTTTTTTTTCAAACTTTATTGAACAAAATTCTGTAGGGTTTACAACAAAAGGCAAATGAAACGAAACAATCAATTATCTACAGATATTCAACATTTGGGGGGTAAAAATTAAGTTTCTCCGGCCGGACGTAGCGCGTGGAAGGATCACGTTATTCCGGCCAGATCCCCCCACCCCATCTGGCGCCCCGGCTGGCCAGAGGGGGCATGTATAGGACTGCTGCATTCTATTTTGCTTGTCATCTTGCATCTCCTCTAATCAGACCGGACTTTCCCCAAAACGTCTTCCAATTCTCAATAAAGGCCTGTAGTTTTCTGAACACCACCGGAGAGATAACATGCAGCTAAACATATCATCGTTGGCCAGATTGGGAAGGGGACCAGACAAACCTATGGAGTCCGACATGGTTTTGGCGTAGTTACACACATAAACAATATTAATTTTATTGATTATTAACAGAGACAGGTGTCATTAGCCGATTAACCGAGACGGGTGTCATTAGCGCCGACATATATGATAAATTTACCAAATTTATGATTAGTCTTTGCAAGTAGCTTGAAATTTGCTTCAATGCACCTAACTATGGTCACTGGAGGTGGTTTCACATGTCTGAAAATAGAGTTGTCAATTATCAAGTTTGGTTTCTCAGCGGAAAAAAAGAAACTCTCCTCTATTGATGCAGACTGCTACAGGACAAAGGCATCTTTGAAGAAAATAAAATTGGTTTGAAACGGGTGAAACAGGCCTTCCTTTCATACAATCAAACCTCTTATTTCCCTTGACGGAACTATATGAAAAGACTGTTTTGAAAAGAGATACATGAAGCTGTTTTATTGCATTGAGGGAAATGGAGACGGTGCTTAAAGTTAGCATATAATTATTTGGAATCATAAGGACGAATCATCAGAGGAGATCAACCTGTACATTCTGTGACTACAAAAATACATAGTTTGAAAATCAGAATCAGAGTAAGCTTTATTAGCTGTTGTTGTTATGTTCACACATACAAGGAATTTGGTTGCAGCTGTTGGTGACATTATATAAATTAAAGCTGCAAGCAGCGATGAATGAGCTCTCGCACTCATGGGCACCTCCCATTAATGCAAACCATTAAATATCAAATTTTTCGCCAGGCCTGCCTTGCGTGCAATATTTGGTGACTTTTGGGGCACGTTTAGGGGGGCAAAAAGGCCCTCATTTCGTCAGAAGAAAAACGAGAACGAGAACAATTCCTACAGATACAATAGGGCCTTCGCACTGTCAGTGCTCGGGCCCTAATAACAGTGGACTTGTTGAAATGATAAACCCTTATTTTATGTTCAGTTTTATTTTTCCACTGCAATAACGCATGCGAATGCGTTATCCCCCCCACCTCTGGTCATCCCGCTGCTGCTTCCACCTGCCTGCTGTGTGCTGTCGACGTCCCTGACTCCCCCAGTCTGGCCTTCGGCAGGAGGGTCCCCCCTGCTACTGCTACAGCTCTGCTGCTACTGCTACAGCTCTGCTGCTACTGCTACAGCTCTGCTGCTACTGCTACAGCTCTGCTGCTACTGCTACTCCTGCTACAGCTCTGCTGCTCCTGCTACAGCTCTGCTGCTGCTGCTACTCCTGCTACAGCTCTGCTGCTCCTGCTACAGCTCTGCTGCTACTGCTACAGCTCTGCTGCTACTGCTACTCCTGCTACAGCTCTGCTGCTACTGCTAATCCTGCTACAGTTCTAGTGCTGCTGCTGCTCCTGCTACAGCTGCTGCTGCTGCTGCAGCTCTTTGCCTGCTGTATCTGCTGTCTTTACCATCTCAACACTTTGGACTCCATCTGGAGTCCTCGCGTCTGTTCTCTGTCTCCCCAGCCACCATCCTACCACTCGCACTGCTAACCTCCTACCCGTGGGCCTGTTGCTGGCCTCGCATTGATCATCCCATCAGCCTGACCTCATCTTACCTGCTTTGACAATCCTGTCTCCTCAACGCTCCATAATCCTACTGAAGAATGGCGGTGGCGGTGACATCAGCATCAGCTATCATAAACATAAAAACTGAGCTACAAGCTATTGAACTTCTCGTCAGAGATCTTCTCCACCGA
Organism: Cololabis saira; assembly: GCF_033807715.1. NCBI lineage: Eukaryota > Metazoa > Chordata > Actinopteri > Beloniformes > Belonidae > Cololabis > Cololabis saira. The sequence continues at coordinate 1,793,853 of NC_084592.1, read as the reverse complement.
CAAGAGGAGCTCTCCTCTCGGTTGGCCAGGCTGGAACAACCGGACTGTGACTCCTCCGCTCCCGGCTGCTCATCCTGGTCAACGGTAGTAAAAAGCAGAAGGAGGCTTTCTCTTCCCCTCTACAATCCCAATGAAGATGATAACATCCCTCAGCTCTTCAATCACTTTGCTCCTCTCGCTGAACTCTCCGACGACTTAATGTCCTCTCTTCTTCATGCTCCCGAAGTTAAACTTTCATCCAAACGCTGCCTCTCGCCCAGCAGTTGCAATTCCCGAGATAGCTCTCCCACTGTTAAACGTCCCCGACTTTTAGCTCCAGCATCTGCGTGCAGTAGTCCCAGGGTAAACAACACTCGTGCACCTGCTGGCACTGATACAGCCAACGCCCCCTTATCTGACCGTGAACCCGCCTCCTCCCAAGGTGCTAACGTAGCTAGCACAGCTTGCCCGGTTAATCGCCAGCTCTCTCCTAAACTCGCCAAATACAGTAGCACCGAATACACTGACACAGCAGAAGTCCTGGTTTTAGGCGACTCTATTGTCAGATATGTTAAACTCCCGGGCGCTGTTACCTACTGTCTTTCTGGTGGAAAAGTAGCTGATTTAATTGAGCTCTCGCCAACACTGATTGACCTCCACCCCTCGGTCCATACAGTCATATTGCATTGCGGGGTGAATGACGTTATGTCCTCCAGACAATCAATCAAGCTGCAGCATGACATTGAATCGCTGGCCTTAACTATTGAGAGTTTGGGAAAACGCTGCATTCTATCTGGTCCCCTACCAACCTTATCGGCTGGATCTGAGCGCTTCAGCCGTCTCTTTGGCCTCCATCAGTGGTTAGATTATTTCTGCACAGCAACAGGCTATGGTTTTATCAGTAATTTTGATTCATTCTGGACTAAAAATTATCTCTATAAATCTGATGGCCTTCACCCAAACCATAAGGGAACCAGGAAACTCACATCAAACTTTATCAACTTCATAGCCTCTAACCTGTCCTGACTCACCTCCCAGCATGACCCAAAGAAATTCACTTTGACACCCAATTCTGTTAGAGAGGGTCCTGCTACCTCATGGCCTGCCTTAACTCATTCAAATAAAACCTTCAATAACAGTTATAGTGTCCCAGAGCAACCCTGCAGCATGGTTAATAACTTGCATTACCATGTCAGTTACATTCCTGTAAGCATAAACCACAGGCCTCACAACCCTCCCTCCTACAGAAGTGCCAATCATGAAGTGCTATCTCACATCCAATGTCAGCCCAGTTCTGTACCTCCTCCTCCTCCCTTGCCTGTCACCTTTAGTCTTTTTAATGTTCGTTCGTTAGGGAACAAAACATTTATCTGCAACGATTTTATTACCGCCCATAATATTGACTTTTTTATGATTACTGAATCTTGGTTGGCAACAGATGACACTGTGCCACTTGTTGAAACAGCTCCCCCTGGCTTCTTGTATTTTAACAAACCCAGGGCCTCAGGCAGGGGTGGTGGAGTGGTAGTGTTTTATAAAAACAGTTTTAAATGCTCAATGATTGATCTTGGTGTGTTTCTATCTTTTGAGTATTTGTGCTTTCTTTTAAGAGGCTCGTCTGAAACGCTATGTGTTTTAGTTTACAGGCCACCAAATTCCTCTGGTTTTATTAATGAATTTTATGAAATGCTCTCCATTATCATGCCAAAACACAAAGATATCTTGCTTTTAGGTGATTTTAACATCCATGTGTGCTGCCCTAACAATGTTTTAGCTACCGATTTCTTAAAATTACTTCATACTTTTAACCTTTCTCGTGCTCTGACAGGACCTACGCACAATAAGGGACATGTTCTTGACCTAGTTTTATATCATGGCATTCTAATGAGTGATGTTGTATGCCTAGAGAGTGTGGTTTCTGATCATAAATCACTTCATTTTCATACTTACGTTCAGAATATTAACAACAATAACAACACTATTCCTTCATACTCTCGCACATTTAACTCTACTTCAGCTGCTAAATTTTATGATGCCTTTGCCTCTGCTGACCTTGGTTTTAACTCTTCTGTGAATATTAATGATGCCACTACTAATTTTAATTCAACATGTAAAAATATTCTGGATCTTGTGGCTCCTTTAAAAATCAAAAAATATAAAACCACACCTCAGCCTTGGCTAACAAATGATATCAGATCAGTGAAACAGTTGTGTCGTAGAGCTGAAAGAAAATGGAAGGTTTCCAAAAAGCCTGCAGACCACCAAATTTTAAGAGATTTAATGAAGACTTTTAATTCCGCAGTGAAATTGGCAAGAGAAAAATATTATAATGACCTCATCAACAACCATAAATCTAATCCCAGACTCCTTTTCAATGTAGTAAACTGTACTTCAAGCCCACCTCCTGCCATTATTGAACCGTCAACTGACAAATGTGAACAGTTTCATTCTTTCTTTGTAGATAAAATCAAAAACATCCGAAACAATATCTCACTTACTGTCCTGCCTGTCTCTGAACCCTCTCCTCCTAGCATCAATCGTACCTTAAATTCCTTTGACCTTATTACAATAGAAAATATCACTGAAAAAATTTCCAAAATGAAAAACTCAACTTGCTCTCTCGATGTCATTCCTACCCACTTCCTAAAAGAAACCCTTGCCATAACCTGTCCAATTCTGATGGAACTATTCAACTCATCGCTCTCATCTGGTCTTGTTCCTGATTATTTCAAAATGGCAGTCATACATCCTCTCCTTAAAAAACCCTCACTAGACCCAGATATCCTCAATAACTTCCGGCCAATCTCAAAACTACCATTTATCGCTAAAGTTTTAGAAAAAGTAGTGGCAGATCAAATTATTTCTTTTATGAACGGTAATGACCTCTTCGAGAGATTTCAGTCGGGTTTTAGAGCAGGTTTTAGCACAGAAACAGCACTTCTTAAGGTTTTAAATGATCTTCTTTTAGCAGCTGATCGTGGTCAACACTCTGTTCTACTCCTGTTGGATCTATCTGCGGCTTTTGACACTGTTGATCATAATATTTTAATTGAGCGTCTTAAAAATTGGGTGGGCATTTCAGGGTTGGTTTTAGATTGGTTCCGTTCTTATCTGTCCGAAAGGTCTTTCTGTGTAGAAATTGGTCATTTTCAGTCATCTTCATCACCATTAGATTATGGAGTTCCTCAAGGTTCTGTTCTCGGTCCATTACTGTTCTCCATTTACATGCTTCCTCTAGGTCATATTATTACAAAACACAATATTAAATACCATTTCTATGCCGATGATACACAATTATACCTTTCCTTTGATAATAGCAACTCCAATCAACTAAATAACCTCCACATGTGCATTGCAGATATCTATAACTGGATGGCATCAAACTTTTTACAATTTAACTCAGAGAAGACAGAAATCCTCATCATAGGCCCAGACTCATCACAAAATCATATTTCTTCCCATCTTGGTCCCCTTTCATCCAACATCACCACTTCTTGTAGAAACCTCGGTATTATTTTTGACAAACACCTCAATTTTGACCAGCATATAAATTCCGTTGTCCAATCATGCTTCTTCCATCTTAGAAAAATATCCAAAATCAGGTCATTTCTTTCATCTAAAAACTTAGAGACAGTTATACATGCATTTATTTCATCCCGGTTAGATTACTGCAATTCACTTTTTTCATGCCTCACTCAGCAAAATCTAAATAAACTACAGTTAATTCAAAATGCAGCAGCCAGACTCATTACCCGGTCCAACAGGAGAGAACATATCACACCAATTTTAAAGTCCCTTCACTGGCTCCCAGTCCGTTTTAGAGTGGATTTTAAAATTTTAATTATTACTTTTAAGGCTCGTATGGGGCTAGCTCCTGATTACATAGCTGACCTCCTGACCCCATACGAGCCTGAACGCCCCCTGAGATCCTCTGGTGGGTCATTCCTGGCCATTCCTTGGTCCAACTTAAAGACCAAGGGTGACCGGGCCTTTTCTGTTTTAGCCCCTCGCTTATGGAATGACCTGCCGGAGGAGATCAGGGTAGCTAACACACTGTCTTCTTTTAAGTCACTTTTAAAAACTCACTATTTTAGACTTGCGTTTAACTGATTGTATTATTTGTCTGTTTTTATCTCTCAATTGTGTCTTAATTGTACTAATTGTTTGTTTCCTGTTTTTAATTGCATGTAAAGCACTTTGTGACTTGTTTTGGAAAAGTGCTCTATAAATAAAGGTATTATTATTATTATGAGCCTGGTCCTGCTCAAGGTTTCTTCCCTCCTAAAGGGGAGTTTTTCCTTGCCACTGTTTGGCTTAAGGCTTTTCTCCCACTAAGGGAGTTTTTACCTGCCATTGTTTATATAATAATTGCTCGGGGGTTTATGTTTATGTTTATGTTTATGTTTATGTTCATGTTCTGGATCTCTGGAAAGCGTCTAGAGACAACATCTGTTGTATTAGACGCTATATAAATAAAATTGAATTGAATTGAATTGAATTGAATAATGCATAACTGAACGGCTTCACTAAAACTGCCCAATAAGCCATTGTTGGATGTTTACATTTTTCAAAATTAAAAGGACCAAAATATTATTTTCTACCTTTTTTTTTCCCCATTGTACCAAGCTTGTACCTAACCGTGACTTTTGTGAGTCATTACACCCCCTATGTATGCCAAGGTAAATTCCGCCCCCAAAAGATTTTTAGCACCAGCTGCCACTGCAATGGACTGGACACAGGTGGAATAAGCAGGTATATTTTAATGGTGAAAAGTAAGGCTGTAAGGCTGGAAAAAAAAAGAAAAAAAGAAAAGTAAGGCTGAGAGAGCCTAAAAAAGATAGAGTTTGAGGAGGGGTTTGGCGAATACTGGACCCCTCCTCAAACTCTATCTTTTTTAGGCTCTCTCAGCCTTACTTTTCTTTTTTTCTTTTTTTTTCAGCCTTACAGCCTTACTTTTCACCAAGCATAAGATGCTGCCGGATTTCAGTCAAATCAGTCTTCCCAGGATCACTCAAAACATTTGTAAGTCTGTAAATTCATTTATGGACAAATAAATGCACACTCCCTGAAATGCGTTGTCTCAGGCACATCATTGTGCATCACATCATCACATCATCACATCATCACATCACTTGGACCCTATTTTTCTCTGAATTCCACTGTTCTCATTTTAAGAAGTTCTGAACAACTTGTTAAACTACTTTTTTAAATGATAAGCTTTTTCATTTGAGGTGACCAGAGCCATCTGACAGCCACTAAAAAAACAACTTGTTAGTAAAAAAGACTGTAGTTTATAGACTGATTTCTGGGAGCTGACTCCAACTTTGCAGCAGAAATAAACATATTTACAGCCTGGTTCAAAAAACATAGCTGGATTTTACATTCATGACAACTGTACAGGGTGTAATTTTTATTTTTTATTTTTTTGTGTGCATGCGTACGTTTGTGATTTACATCAGGTGAATTTACAAGGCAATATATTTATTTATAATATGTGGCATAGACTTTTGATTGGTATTCACTTGGCTGGCCATCTTCGCTTTCTCATCAGTCATCATCATGCTACGAAGGATAGCGAATTCATCAGTGATTTGAACTAACCCAGTGTCGGCCAAATGCAGTGGTTATATCTGATTTTCCCACAAAAATAAAATTTTAAATGTTTTATGCCACAGAAAATGTTTCAGCTCTGCAGCTTCTTCAAAATGGATCTGCTGAAGTAACTGGAGGCCATGGCTAAGTTTGATTGACATAAGGTAGGCAAGTTCAAGCCGGCTTGGCATTTTTGTTCTCCACATTTGCATCATGGCACTGTGCAGATATTGACAAAAAATGGGCACCTCTATATTTGGTGACTTTAGCCTGCTAGCCAAACTATTCGGGTCCGTTCTTTAGAAAACCTAGGGGTGACATCAAGGTTAATCCATCCAGTAATTTCACAGTCCTATGTTGTTGTACAGCCAGCACAAACATATACAAATCACAATAAAACAACACACAAAAGCAAGTTAAAACTACAAATCAGATTAGCCAATGGCAACAGCAACAAATATTTTGTTTGTCTTGTCTGTGTGTTCAGCAAACTGTATCTTTGACCAGATGGCAGCAACATAATATTATTAAAAAGAGGGTAGCGTGGGTCAGCCAAGGTGGGCCGAGCTCTCTATAAAGTGATTTTAATGTTCTGGCTGAACAGTGCATTTGACATTTTACATTTCAAAGGGATAATTAAAAAAACACACAGTAAGCAAATTTTTGTCATATCTCAGATGTATTGTTCTTCAACAGAAAAACAAGTTGATGACAATTATGTGTAGAGCAATTAAACAATTTCATTGTTATCAAATTAAACATAAACATGGATAAAAATGTATGCTTTCTGGGCCAGCTGTGATTAGTTCTTACAGAGAATAACAGTTTAAAGATCATTATCCTGTGATAGGCCATCTAATGTCCCATCAGAGCTGACACTAAATCAGATATCAACAAATAAACTATTACATTTAATAACTGACTTGGTGGTGGTTAGTGCTTGTAAGGCAAGGCAAGTTTATTTATATAGCACAATTCAACACTGAACGCTGGCTCACCTTGCTTGGTTCTGGTTCTTGGGAACCACAGCAAACCAGATCCAGATGAAGCTCAGGGGTCTGGGAGCTTCATAGGAACTAACAGATCCAGATGAACCTCAGGGGTCTGGGAGCTTCATAGGAACTAACAGATCCAGATGAACCTCAGGGGTCTGGGAGCTTCATAGGAACTAACAGATCAACCATGTATTTTGGTCCAAGACCATTCAGTGCTTTGTAGACCAGCAGTAAGATTTTAAACTCTATCCTTTGACTCACTGGAAGTGCGTGTAGTGATTTCATGACCGGTGTAATATGGTCCAGTTTCCTGGTGTAATGTGGTCCAGTTTCCTGGTGTTTGTAACGACTCTGTCTCAGCGTTCTGGATCAGCTGCAGCTGCCTGATAGAGTTCTTGTTCAGGGGCCTCATTTAAAATGGACTGCGTAGGAGTCATACTAAAAGTACACGTACGCTCAAAAGCCGAAAATGCCGGGCGCAAAAAAAAATCCGGATCAATAAAACCATGTGCACGCAGATTTGCACGCAACGTTCCTTTATGAATCACAGACCTGCGCAGCTGAATCCGCCTCTAATCCCGCCCTCTACACGCCCATAAATGCATATGGATGAGCCTACTGAGCATGCGCAGTGGCTTCCTGCAGCCTGTTTGGTGTCAGAATGAATTAGAAGTAGCAGCCACCGTGACACTAACTTTCACGGAGACCTAGATGTTGTAGATGATGTGGAGGACAGGAAAACCACATGTTTTGGTGGTCACAGTAAAAGTTACAATAAGTATATAAATAGTATACAATGAAATAAAGCGAGTGAGTGGCAGCACGCCATTGCTGCGCTAAACGCCGTGAGTTCCCCGGCGCAACAGGGGGACACACGTCCCCCCGTCTTTTCAAAATCATGTTTTTTCTCCCCTTACTTTTTACAGTTTAAAAACTAACGGTAGGCTCAGCCTTAAATTGCAAATTATCAAGACACTGTATGAAAGCGATACGAAAACGGCCCTGCAGCCCCGCTTCACCCCCCTCCTCCTCTCCCGTCTCCCCTTAGAACTGCTCAGGGTGGGTTTATGGTTCTGCGTTACGCCAACGCAGAGCCTACGGCGTAGGTGCGCGTCGCCGCGTACCCTACGCCGTAGGCTCTGCGTCGTTTTAACGCGGGACCCTAATTTAGGCACCATATACAAGCAGCACCTAAAGGTTTCACGCGCGCATAAAACTCATATATATGAAAAAAAATCTGAGTCCCTTTAGGGGCTCCGTGGGGCTCCCTAAACGCAGCCCCTCATTTGTTCTGTCCTAAAGCGAGTGAAGAGGCTGCAGCTCCAGCAGCACCAGAGTCCTGACTGACTGAGCTTCACACAGAGGAACACGATCAGCGCTATTTTATTTTATTTTATTATTTTATTATTTTAAGTCTGATATATGTTGTGATATGTGATAACATTATTAAGAGTATGACATGAATCTGGCTTCATTTCACCACCTCACAGCCTGCGTCGCCAGTTCCCCGTGTCTTAAGTTAATTCTTACGGGAGGGTCAGGGTTGCCGTAAAGATAAGCAGATTTTTCGGTTAGTTTTTTCTTTTTAGATCCGAGGATTTGCGTAGAAGGCGGCTTCCGCAACTTTCAGGCGCTTTTTCTGCGCAAGCAAGCTTTATAGATGAGGCCCCAGGCCTGTAAATACGCCATTGCAATAATCCAACCTACTGAAAATGAATGCATGAATACGTTTCTCCATGTCTTGTTTAGACAGAATCCCCTTAATTCTAGCAATGTTTTTTAGGTGGTAGTAGGCAGATTTAGTGATAAAATTCAGATGGCTGTTGAAGTTCAGGTCTGAGTCAATAATTACACCAAAGACTCATGGCTTGATTTGTAGCTGTCAATGACATGGAGCCAAGGTGAGCGCTGATCTTTTCCCTTTCATTTTTAGGGCCAAAAATGATCACCTCTGTCTTTTCTGCATTTAGCTGGAGAAAATTCTGGCACATCCACTCATTGATTTGGTGAATACAGTTACTCAATGAGAGTAGGGGACTGTAGTCATGTGGTGACACTGAAATATAGAGTTGTGTGTCATCGGCATAAGTATGGTAGGAAATGTTGTGATGTTCCATAATCTGAGCTAGGGGTAACATATAGATGTTAAATAGAAGCGGTCCGAGAATGGACCCTTGAGGAACCCCACATGTGATCTTGGTTCTCTTAGACTCATGGTTCCCAATTGACACAAAAAAGGCCCTATCTTGCAAGTAAGATTTAAACCATTGAAGCACAGTGCTGGTAAGTCCCAATATGGCGCTCTTGTTTCCGTGCTTTTATCTATTTATTAGGGCATTCTGTCAATTTTTTAAATATTATGGTTATTATGTCTTATTTCAATTAAATCTTAATATTGTATCTGTTTAGCACTTTACCTGCCCAGGGACTACAGGCGGAAATTAGCAATTGTTGCTATAACCTGGCTCAAAGCATCTCTTCTTGTTTTACAAGATTAATGTTTTTTTTGTGCATTGTCCCTGTTTTAAATAAATAAATTCAATCAATCAATCAACCACTTTTCCAATCTGCTGAGAAGAATGTTATGATCAACTGTGTCAAATGCAGCACTGAGATCCAGTAATACCAGACCAGAGGATTTGCCTGCATCATTATTCAAATGAATATCATTTAAGACTTTGATGAGTACAGTCTCGGTGCTGTGGTGTGGCCGAAATCCAGACTGAAATGCGTTAAAAAGGTTGTTTTGCATCATAAAAGCATGGATTTGCTGGAAAATGACCTTTTCAATGATTTTCCCCAAAAATGGCAGATTTGATATTGGCCTATAGTTACTAAGTGTTGTACCATCCAGATTTGATTTTTTAGAAGAAGTTTTATTACTGCAGTTTTCAAGGCCTGGGGAAACTGGCCTGTTTGAAATGAAGTATTTATTATCTGCAATACATCCGGAGCTATGCAGTTAAAATCTGTTTTCATTTCAGTGTTATCATTCCTGAGGTGGATCTGCACATTGCTTTTCTTATCTGTAATATTTTGTTTGTGAAAAAGTCAGCAAAGTCATTGCGTGCTTTTTCAGACAGCAGTTCAGGGGGGATTGAGGCTGTGGGGTTTGTCAGTCTGTCTACCACAGAAAACAGTGTGCGAGCATTATTACTGTTGAATCTGTGACATGCTGGAAAAGCCCAAAATTATCCAGAATATTTAAAAGTTCCTTAGCACACCCATCTTTGGGATTATCAACATGAATGTTAAAATCACCCACTAAAACAACACAATCAAAATCCATGCACATAATTGACAGTAGTTTGGCAAACTCATCAAAAAACCTTGCATCATATTTGGGGGGTCTGTAGATGGTCACTAAGATTGCTCGACAGGGGGATTTTAACTGAATGGCAACATATTCAAAGGAATCAAATTGACCATAAGACACTTTCTTGCATTGGAATCTGTCCTTGAACAGAGTGGCAACTCCGCCTCCTCTCCTATGTATTCTTGCTTCACTAAAGAAACTAAAATTCTGGGGTGTTGACTCAATAAGAACTACTGCACTATTATCCTGACTTAACCAAGTTTCAGTTAAAAATATAAAATCAAGGTTGCGCTCGTTAATAAAATCATTGATTAAGAAAGATTTGCCAACCAGAGACCTGATATTTAAAAGGGCTAAATGTACATGTAAATCCTTAACAGGAGACACTGGTGAGTTTTGAGGATGACATGTTATACTCAACAGATTGGCAGATTTAATTGAACTTTTTTCATTTCTCTTGTTACGTTTTCTGTTACCTATCATCACAGGGATAGAGAAAGCTGATTGAACTCCATGGGGCCCAGACTTTTCCTGGGACAGAACAATGTTAATATTGACATCACAGCCTGAACCCAGCCCATATCAGACATCACTGATAAGATAAGATAAGATAAGATAAGATAAGATAAGATAAGATAAGATAAGATAATCCTTTAATAGTCCCACAGAGGGGAAATTTGCAACTGATACGGTAGTTCAGAGGAGGTAAAGCGGGGCGGTGACTTTTGGTTAGCTGCTGTTTCCGAGGTGGTGGTTTGGGAGGGGTTGGGTGATGTGGGGGGTTAAATAAATGATTTTGGCATGGTGGTAGTTGTAATCCAATATTCACAAGGATGAGGGTTGGGTGTCTCCTGTTGGGGCTGGGGGAGACTCCCCCTGTTGGAGTGAGGATAAGGATGATGCAGTTTCTCTCTGACTCTGTTTTCCATGGTCAGTCCTTGTCTCAGCGTTCTCACCACAGCGCCGTGTTATCGGTTGTTTTGGAACATCCTGCTTCTTGTTCTTGATGGGGGCCTGTTTGTGACGTAGATGATAAAAAATGTTGCTGCCTAGCAACTTTCCTCCAGCCTTGTTCAGAGCCACCTGCCTTAAAGAGATGTTTGCGACCCCAAACGATGTTGAAATTGTCAATGAAGTTAATTGATTGAGCAGCACATGCATCTTTGAGCCATCTGTTTAGCATCATCAGCCTGCTGAATCTCTCATCTCCTTGCCGAACCATTGGTACAGGTCCACTGAAAAACACCTCAGTATTTAAGCATGCAACTGTGCTCATCATATCAGTGAAGTCTTGCTTTAATATCTCCGATTGTTGCTTCACAACATCAAGGGCTCCAGTGTATATGACTACAGCTTTAGCTGTCGGATGCTCCGCAGCAATGCTCCGCAGCAATGCTCCGCAGCAATGCTCCGGATCTTCTTTGTGATATCTGACACCATGTCGTTGGCAAAACAGAGTACTTTTGAGTTTTTCCTGCAAAAGGATTTTATCTCATTCACAGCTCCGTCGCCCACTATCAGTGTACGAGGCCCAGTCGTTAGCTCTGCCTGTAGCCCTTTAGCAAGGGATTTAGCCTCATACCTGTTTCTGGAGCCGGAAGATGAGCCTTCTCTCAGGGAATCAGGAGTTTCAGAGAGTGGAGTAAATCTGTTCTCCAGTAGAATCCCTGTGTCTTGGGTCGATTTGCTCTTAGCTTTTGTTGTAGCCTTCCTCCTCTTGCCGGGTACTGTGTCAAGGTTTGACATTCCCCCCAGCTTTCAGTTTCTGTTTTGCCCCGCCTGTGTCCCATCTGCCCTGATTGTGGCTGCACCTGTGTCTCGTCATGTCTCGTTATCCCCTGTGTATATCTGCTCTTGTCATTCCCTTGTTCCCTGTCGGACCGTACTTTTTGTTCCCTCCATGTCTCCTGTGGTTTTTTGGATTCCTGTTTTGTTTGTTTCTTGATCCTGCCAGCAGCGCTTTTGGTTTTTGTTTGTTTTTGAATAAATCCTGCTTTTTTTGAGAACTCCTGCCTCCGGCCTCCCTCTCTCCTGCGTTTGGGTCCACACCTTACCCCCAGACTTGACATACTGGGGTTGAAGAGTCATTCCTGTGCGATGGTATTGCAGGCCACTCGATGTCGTCCAAAGTCAGCAGGTGCTGGGTTCTGCCTGATAACCGTCTTCTCAGATCTGATGGAGGCGATTTGTAATGCTTTGGCTTCGCACCAAGAGAGTTCCAGGGAGGACTTGTTGATTTATTGCCTTTTATACCCGGCTCCTGTTGCGTCTTGGTGGTGTTAGTTAGCTTTCTGTTAGCCTGCTCCCTTTCACTGTTTTGGGAGTAGATTAATTCCCATATTATCCATTTATCTCTCCATTCACTTCAAGCCCGTTCATTTTTGTTTCCAGTACTGCTATCTTCTGGAGCAGTTTGTGGTAATCATCCATGGAAAAGGAAAAGGGAGGCATCTTGCTGCTAGTTAGCTTCTGCTAGCTGCTGCAGGTCTGCAGAGAGGACAATTGGGACTAACCTCCCATCTATCGATGACTTGTACTGGTCCAGGACCAGGAAATGGGCAGGTAGCATCTCTGCAGACCCCTCACACCCAGGACACAGACTGTTTCAACTCCTCCCCTCTGGATGGCGCTACAGAGCACTGTACGCAAAAACCTCCAGACACAAGGACAGTTTTTTCCCCCAAGCTGTTGCTCTGAGTTTCAGAGAAACCAACCAATCACATATAATAACAATAGCAATAGCAACAGCTAACAATAGCAGTTACATGCTGTAACAGGCACCTTCCGGCAATAATCATGTCTGCCTCACTCTGCTGCACCTCTCACTTTTTTGTATTTTTTGTATAATTTTTTGTATAATTTGTTTTGTATAATGTATATATATATATATGTTATTTTATTCAGAGCTGTCATTTTTCTCTACCTCAAACTGCTCACTTTAGTTGTTTATTTATATATATGTCAACAAGTACCACATTTGTTTATTTACTGCCTAAAGAGCGAAATAACCAGAATCAAATTCATTGTTGGACAATGTTCGAACCTGGCCAATAAAGATGATTCTGATTCTTATTTTATAGGAACTTCATAGTTCACTGCTAAAAAGAGGAAAGTATTGGTGTTCGATTTAAATAATAATCTCATTAGCCAGAGACTTTCAGTATTCTATTCTCTTCTTCAACACACTGATGAAGGTCAGTCATAAATGGCTCAAGTTCCCTCTTTGAGGCTTAGACACACAGCTTAGCTGCAGCCCTGGGAACTGGCTCAATTGAGAGACTCAGCCCACACATTGCTGCCCAGGATAGACACATCAAGAGCAGATTTTACTTACTGTACATTGATAGTTTTCAAAATGGAAAGGGCTACTAATGCTCTGCACTTAATTTACAACAATACTAATAAAAATTATTTGCTGTTCCAGAGGTTGTTGAGCTGTTGAGAAGTCATTTGGTTTTATGATTGAAGATGACAATAAAAATGGCATACATTAAAAATGTCCATCCTATTTTTTTTAAATGTTATGTTGGTGCATTCCATGTCCCTACTGAGAGGGTTTTGGTCCAGGGATTGGGTCGTCGAGGCACCCCGCCACAACTGCTACCCAGTCCACATTGCACCGGCCTCTCACGGTCCTTCCTGCGGGTGGTGGGCCTACAGGAAGGCGGGCCCACGTCGCTGTTTCGGGCTGAGCCCGGCCGGGTCCCACGGGCAAAGACCTGGCCACCAGGCGCTCGCCTACGAGCCCCAACCCCAGGCCTGGCTCCAGGGAGGGGCCCCGGTGACGCTGATCCGGGCGACGTAACGGCCCTTTGGTTTTTCTCCTCCATGATTGGCGTTGTGAACCGCTCTTAGTCTGGCCCGTCACCTAAGACCTGTTTGCCATGGGAGACCCTACCAGGGGCATAATGTCCCCGACAACATAGCTCCTAGGATCACTCGGGCAACACAAACCCCTCCACCACAGTAAGGTGGCGGTTCAAGGAGGGGTAGCGGTTCAAGGAGGCCATGGTTCTCCATCGGGAAAGGGTGGCGTGCCTTCTCCGGGTGGGTGGAAAAGTCCTGCCTCAGGTGGAGGAGTTCAAGTATCTCGGGGTCTTGTTCACGAGTGAGGGATCGGTGCAGCGTCCGCAGTTACGCGGTCGGTGTACCGGACAGTCGTGGTGAAGAAGGAGCTGAGTCGAAAGGCGAAGCTCTCGATTTACCGGTCAATCTACGCACCTACCCTAACCTATGGTCATGAACTTCTGGTAGTGACCGAAAGGGCAAGATTGCGGATACAAGCGGCCCAGATGAGTTTCCTCCGCAGGGTGGCTGGACGCTCCCTTAGAGATAGGGTGAGGAGTTCAGTCACCCGGGAGGAGCTCTGAGTCCCCAGGGAGGTGTTTCAGGCATGTCCCTCTGGGAGGAGACCCCGGGGAAGACCCAGCACACGCTGGAGAGACTATGTCTCTCGGCTGGCCTGGGAACGTCTCGGACTCCCCTCGGAAGAGCTGGAGGAAGTGTCTGGGGTGAAGGAAGTCTGGGCATCCCTGTTGAGGCTGCTGCCCCCGCGACCCGGGAACGGATAAACGGAAGAAGATGGATGGATGGATGGATGGATGGTTATGTTGGTGCACGTTATTTATATTTGTTGGTTATAGACTAATTCAACAACTATTTAATGCTTTATCTTCATGTGTGGATGAGTGACCATAACACAATAGGAAATCACCTTAGTTGAATTTTTAGAAGCTTCTGTGTATGTGTGCAAAAACAAAATCAGTAAGACCTGTCAACAGGTACCAAGCACAAGTACAGAAAATGATGAGAAGTTATCGCTCTGTGAACCTTCTTAACAAGTTTAGCAAAACTGGAATTTATATAGATGAACATTTAAAGCACTGGATAATGTGCAGAATTGCTGAACTTGATATTAAACAGTGGTATTGTTCAATACGCCTTTTTGATAGGTGTGATTATTTTGTTTCTTAATTCATACCTTTGACAATTTTAATAAAGCTTAGTGGTTAGCACTGTTGCCTCACAGCAAAAAAGGTAAAAGGTTCAACTCCTGAGCGGGAGTCTTTCTGGTGTTTGCGCTGTCTCCTTGTGCTTGAGTGGATTTTACCCAGGTATTCTAGCTTCTATTGGTTTTTTGTTTGTCTGTGGCCCTGTGATGGTGAGCTGGGACAGGGTCTATGAGATCCCTGTCCTTGCATAGGATTAAGTGGGTGAAGCCTTCTCGTGCTACTGGGGTCAGCCGACAGGAAAGAGGACACAGGGTTTAGTTGAGAAATTGTTGGCTCTTATTGTCACCTAGACACCCACGTGTATCAGCACACTCTACAGCCATCATCTCTCACTCGGCAGCTCTGTGTCATCCCTCTGAGCGCCCTGCCGGTGTGCAGCCGCTCTTTAAGTACCCAGGCAGGGAAGAGAGATTGATTGGGCACAGGTGTGCCCAATCAGCTGAACCAGGGCCGCGCCACCTGTGCGCTGCTCCCCCACCGGCCACGCCCAATCATCCAACCTGCCACACACCCCCATCGCCAGACTCAGGCCGGGGACCATCCAGCCTAGCCAACCCTCTCCCCTCGGAGTGGGAGAGGAAGCCAGGGACCGCCATCTGAGCCCCCTGGCCTGAGTCCACGGGTCTTCCAGGTTCCTGGTGGCTGGGTCTCCCAGGTTCCTGGTCCCCGGGTCTTCCAGGTCGGGCCGACCGGTAAGACAGTTCGGGAGGTCGCCCTCTGGGCCGGGGCGACCAGCGAGCAGTTCGGGAGGTCGACCTCTGGGCCGGGCGGACCGGCGAGACAGTTCGGGAGGTCGCCCTCGGGGCCGGGCCCACCGGCCAGAGGGCCGTTCTCGGGACTGGACCGAGGGTGGCCTCGGTGCGGACGGAATCCGCGGTGCGAGGTGCGCCCAGGACCACCGCAGGAGCCGAAACAGGGGCGTCGCTCGCCTCACGTCCACGCATGTGAAGGAGCCTGTCTTCCGCGAACAGATTGGACGGACAACCCCTCCCCTGCCTGCTGCTGCGCCGCCAGCTTCTCCAGCTCTGCGGTCCGCCATTCCGCCTGGCTCCCAAGCAGGGCTGCCAGGTCCGCCAGCCCCTGCCCCAGCGATGCCACCGCCTCGAGGGTCCATTCCCTAAGTTCCAGCCAAGTCAGCCAACAGGAAAGAGGACACAGGGTTTAGTGGAGAAATTGTTGTCATCCCTCTGAGTGTCCTGTCGGTCTGCAGCCGCTCTTTAAGTACCCAGGCAGGGAGGAGAGATTGATTGGGCACAGGTGTGTCCAATCAGCTGAACCAGGCCCGCGCCACCTGTGCGCTGCTCCACCCCGGCCACGCCCAATCCTCCACCCTACCACAGTGGATATAGAAAATGAATGAATTCATATTTTCTTGGATCTGAGCAAATATTAGTGAGTCAGACAAAAGGAACAGACTGACTTTCTGTGACTCTGTTTCCAAAAGTCATAACAGTGCTATGTTATACAGTGCATGTTATTATTTCAATTCTGTAGTAAATATGTGGACAGCTCTTAAGGGGGATGCATACCTTTTTTTTTAAAGTGGGCAAAATTTCATCAGTTCTTAATTAAATGTCTGGGACATGTTTTAGTGAGACTATCACAGAGAGTGTACAACTACTCTCCATTCATCAATGTCCCTACAGCTTTGTTCACAAGAGCCAGTTGTAAAAGGTGAGGCACTTAACTCCACTCCATTCCTCTTTTGCAGGTGTTCCTCTTTTGAGATCTGTCATACAGCTTCAAGTTCCTATGCAATGATGTTTTCGAGACAAATTACACTCAATAGCCCTTGAAGCATGTTATTCTATTTGAGAAAGCAAATAGTTTCTTGCCTGGGAGCTCACACAAGAAACCACTTTAATACAACGACACAGCAGACCAATAAAAAAAGAAAAAAACTGTTGACTTTTGAAGTGATCTTTACTCTAAGATATTTACATTGACCTATCTGGAATTTGACCAGGAGGAATTGGTATGTATTAATCCTTGTTTTAAGAACCATCTCCGTCGGTCTATGAATACTACGCTAGCCAGCAGTTAAAAATCATATTGAAATCCCTCCATCACATTAAGAACTCTAGGCTTCACTGTCGGTCCGTTCCTCTGTGACTTCAAGATTTTTAAGAATAATTTGCTAATTGTATGAAAAAAATTTTGCGGATTTATACTTTAGCTATGCTTAAATCACAATTTTATAATGATGATGTATTTAATAACAAATGGGAGCTTGTTTTATCCAATTATTACTTAATTTCACTGATAGGTTAATATAAGGCACATCATTACTGATGAGATTTTGTAGATAGAATCTACACTAACAAAGACATTGTGGTATTCCCCCCCCTCTGGTCATCCCGCTGCTGCTTCCACATGCCTGCTGTGTGCTGCTGAGGTCCCCGACTCCCCCAGTCTGGCCTTCGGCAGGAGGGTCCCCCCTTATGAGCCTGGTCAGTGGGAGAGTGATGATAGCTCTGCAGTTAGTGATGCTAAAGTTTTAAAAATAATTTTTTTTAATTCCCCCCACTGTTTTTGGCTTCCTTTTAGTCACATGGCTTGGTTTTATGACAGCAGGCCTGGGTGGCATTGTCCCTGTGACATTTCATCTTTTGGGCAGTTTGCAGCCCTGTTACACCTTTTCACAATATCAATTCACATAGCACTGATGTGAATTCATTACATCTCCATTGTAACCTGCCAAGGGGGAACAGAACTATGTCTCCTCTGGCACGAAAGGTCAAGTGAGGCACAACAGACTCTACAGTTATAAGTAGCCTCTCATTTTTCTGTGACACTGCTAACAATCCAAATTTGCTCAGTTTTAAATGCAGAGTTTCCTTTACATGTAAATAATCGTGGTACACCGCCACACCAAAATAAAATCTGCCATACCTTCAAAACTATGATCTTTTTTTTCAGTTGTAACAAATGTAAATTATATTGTATGAATGGAATAATATGAACATAAAGTCTATATTTGCATCACAAACATGATTATTTCTACCTTTACTGGCGACAGTCAGTCATTTTGACCACTTTTGATTTTGTGCTACTCTATTTTTAGTTTCCGGGAATATCGTCCTGAAATTACTGGAGCCATTTGCTAAATATTATTTACGATTAAACAGTGTACTTCATCCATTTTTCACCTTGGTATCATAGTAAAATAACTAACCTACCTTGCTGCGCATTCTACCACCCGCTGAAACTGACATACATCATGTTCTGACATAAGTCATCCCAACCTTTTAATTGGATGGTCTCGGCATGGGGCGTAATTGTCCCCCACCGTGATCTACCAAGACTGTCTTGGACATTCCTACTGCGATTTCAGAGGTTCATTACTTGAACAAGTGCCAGTGGGCCAGCCTCATTTTCAGCTTGTTTAAGAAAAATAAGCTTATTAGCTTGCCAACACCTCGGGGTCACCCTCGACAGGACACTCTCTTTCAAAACCCATCTTCAGAATGCCAAAGCCAAGTTCAACACTCGGAACAACATCCTGTGCAAACTGGTAAACTCAAAGTGGGGTGCTGATCCATCAACCATCCGTGCAACTGCCCTAGCCCTTCTTCACAGCCGAATATGCGTGCTAAAGCTGGAGCCGGACCCGCCACACCACACTGGTTGAAACAGCCCTCAACGACACCTGCCGCATCATCACAGGATGCCTAAAGACAACACCAGTCATGTGCCTCTATGCTTAAGCTGGCATTGCCCCCCCCCCCCCCCTACATCCGACGATCCATCATCGCGCAACCCGAGCGAAGAGCACAGGAGTTCGATACCAGGCACCCCCTGCATGGACACACAGCACCCCCACCCCGACTGAGGATCCAGGTGAGGAAACCGTATCAGGGAGCCATCTACACCAGGAGGTCCCGTAACCCGCAACCACAAGGGGGGGGGGGGGCTCCTCAGAGACCATCCCGGCCCGGACGGATAGAGGAGTCCACACCAGCATGGAGGGCTCCCAATGAGGAAAACACTGGAGCTAAAAGCTAAAAGAAAGAAAGCAGGATATGAAATTAAAATACACACTAAAATTGTTTAAAAACATAACATAAAATCCTAAAAGTAGGTCTAGAAAGCAAGACCTGCTAAAACAAGCATAACAACATCTTAAAACCATAAAGCCATAAGACTTGGGTTAAAACAACAAGAACAGCTAGTTAAAAAAAAATGGTATACAAGAAAGACTAAAAGGAATAAGCTAAAAGCCAAATTAAAAAGGTGAGTCTTGAGCCTGTTTTTAAAAACATCGTCGTCTCTGCAGCCCTGAGGTTCTCCGGCAGGCTGTTCCACCAACCTGGGCCGTAGTCATGAAATGATGCCTCATCGTGGGTTATGGTTCTAACTTTGGGAATGATTAAAAGGCCGGTGCCGGAGGACCTCAGGGTCCGCCAGGGTTTATAGGGTAAAAGCAGATCAGACAGATAAGAAGGCCCCAGACCGTTAAGAGATTTAAAAACTAATGAGAGAACCTTAAAATCGATCCTGAAGCGCACGGGGAGCCAATGGCAGCGGTTCTAAAACTGGTGTAATGTGAGCCCAGCTTCTGGTCTTCATCAGCACACGTGCAACTGAGTTTTGTAGTAATTGGAGACTAGAAATGCTCTTTTTGGGAAGACCAGAAAGCAGGGCGTTACAATAATCAATATGACTGGAAGTAAAAGCATGCATCAACAGCTCTGTGTTTGCCCGAGAGAGAAATGGGTGGACTCTGGTTCTTCTTAAGGTGATAAAAATCTATTTTTGTTGTGTTTTTGATATGACGAATTAAATTCAGCTCAGAGTCAAAAATAACATCCAGGTTCTTCACACAATGTGATGGTTTAAAATCTTGTAGTTGTGGTAAAAGTTTCTCTCTCTTGGCTTCAGGACCAATAACTAAAACTTCTGTTTTGTCCTGGTTGAGCTGTAGAAAGTTCTCTGCCATCCATGACTTTATATCTAAAATACAGTTAAGAAGGGTATCAATTGGTTTTGTGTCTTCAGGAGACACGGCGATATACAACTGTGTATCGTCAGCATAACTATGAAAATTGATGCCGTGCCTCCTGATGACGTCCGCAAGCGGAAACATATATAAATTAAAAAGTACTGGGCCTAAAATCGAACCTTGGGGTACCCCGTACTTGATTTTGTAGGTTCTTGAGGAGCATGCATCCATACTTACAAAAAACTGTCGGTCTTTGAGGTAGGAGCTGAACCAGTTTAAAACAGTACCAGAGAGGCCCGCTAGGTTTATTTAACAAAGTGGGGTGATCTACTGTATCGAAAGCAGCACTTAGGTCCAATAGGACCAGGACTGAGAGTTTCTGTGAGTCCATGTTACTGATATCATTAACAATCTTTAACAGGGCCGTCTCTGTGCTGTGGTTCATCCTAAAACCAGACTGATATTTCTCTAAAACATTACTATTTAAAAATTCACTGAGTTGGATAAAAAACTGGTAAGTTGGATGCAGGTCGGTAGTTATTAAGAACATTGGGATCTAGATTACTCTTCTTCAGACAGAGCCTCACAATTGCTGTTTTGAAGGCAGCAGGAAAGACACCTGTCTGAAGAGAGCAATTCATGATCGGTAAAAACTGATCCTCAAAGAATCCATAAAATGATTTTTAAAGTGATGTGGGAATCGGGTCTAAAAGGCAGGTTGTTGGATTCACTTGGGAGAAAACTCGACCAAGCATATTAGCATCAAGCAAAACAAAACCCTCCAGTGTTTCCTCAGGTAAAATCAGTGGTTCAGGTGTGTTACATACTGCGTTCTGTTGTAATAAGTAGTGTATGTTTACCTTTGTATATGTAATTTTGACATTTTATCATTTAAAAAACCCTAAAAAAAAGTAAACTACACCAAATACATGCACAAAATGTACTTTCAAAACAATATGACTTATTATGCAGCTGACAGTGTATTGTACAAACGAAGGATGTTTTGTTATTGAGCACATTGAGCAATTTTCTTTTTTTTCAGATTCATTTTGTGGCACTATTGCCCTTTATTGTGAAAGTAGGCAGACAGGAAACAGGTGGAGAGAAGGGGGGAGACACGCAGCGAAGAGCGACAGGCCGGGATTTGACCCTGCGCTGTCTGCCACTTTGAGCAATATTAATACCATTCGTTTCATTCTCGCTCCCAACCTTCAATGGGAAAAAAGGAGAGAGTAAGAAGGGCAAAATGTTAGATTTCCAAATCAATTTCTTTTCCAGTAAAGATACAATTCATAAGGTACCGGTATGTCAAATTCTCACACTTGGCTCCATGGTTGCATCCCTTTTGAAAATAAACTGTGAAATTGTGTCATTAAGCAACCACAGAGTAAGAAATGAAAGCACCAATTGATCAGCAAGTGGGGCTTATGAATGCAAGGGCCATGTTTTTCCTCTTCAAGCTGCTTTGCAAATGCATTTTTAATTTAATTGGTGAAGCTAGGTAAGGATGAGCCTACCTCAAAATCCCCTTGAATGAGATACCAAAGGGGGAGACTTACAGTATTTCATATACATACATACGTAGATACATACAGTGTGTGTGTACGTGTATTTTATTTACGTGTCATGTATTTAATATGCGTCCTTCATTTAATCGCTGTCAAGCGATTAACATTTTTTAGAGATTAATTAATTAAGATCTGTAATTAATTAATCTATTTTTTAATCTCACCTAAAAATTACTGAGAAAAGCCCTCAACTTTATGTTTTTTCCTTTAAATTCCTTACATTATTGTGGCAGATCAAAACATTGATATATAACAACAAAAAAAGTGGCTTTGTTAAGTACAGATACAGTCCAAGCCATTTAAATCCAAGAACATTCACCAGCCTCTCTGTCGCAGATGTGCACACTCAGTTTAGTTTGGGGAAGAGCGTTTTTGTGACTTGATAAATTGCTAACATCTTTACTGCTTACGTTAGCTGTGGCTGTGCTCGCGACCGGGTGCTTTGCGTTTATGTGGTAGGCTACACTTGAGCTGCTTCGGTGGTAAGCAAATTCCTTTTCCACAAAGAACACATATCACCCTACCTTTATCAAAGGGGGCTTTGGGGTGTTTTAGAAATGTAAATTACCCATTCACCGGACCGACAACTATCACGTATTCCTCCATTTTCACTTCTCTTCTCCGCTACTCACCGTTCCTCCCCATGGGCCATTGTAGCCTCAGCTACAGTGACAGCCTACCTGCTTAAGCTAAACAAGCCCAAACACAGTGACAGCCAATCAATGTCTACTTCAAGGTGCGACTGACCATTGTTTTCCACCCACAACTCAAGCACAAAAACCACCGCACAAACACAGATTTCATAATAAAGGCGACTTGGAAACAGAAAAAGTTTAATTAGAGATTAGAAAATAGATTAAGCGATTAAAAACATAATGCGCTAAATATGCCTGTAATGAATAATCGCAATTAAAGTTATAGTATGCAATGTTTGAGAGCTAGCAAGATTTGAAAGTGGCACCTCCTCTAAGCCCCGCCCCCTCCTCCCCCTCCCAGCTTAAATCATGTAAAAACTCTAACCAATCCGTTTCATTCAGTCCGAATGAAACGGATTGGTCCAGGACCAGAGGCTTGGCAGGGGGGAAAAGAACCAATCAGATGCCTTCATGCCGCCCACGATCTCCCGCCCCCCGCTGGGCTCCCTCCCGGCATACCCTACGGCTGTCACGGTCTGACGTTGAGTGGGTGTGTCTGGCTCCTCCCCACCTACCTGGCAACACCTGCAATCACTCTGGTGCAATCATGCCCACAGCATTTAAGGCTCAGTCCCTCTTCAACCCATGCCAGATTGTCTTGTGTTCTCCAAGCCTTCAGCCGTCTTTCAAGCCAAGTGAGTTTTTCAAGTTTTTGACCTTTTTGACCTTTTGATCTTTTTCTGCCCCCAGACCACGTTTTTGCCTAAGCCCTTGCCGGTACCTCTGCCTTCGCTGACAGCTTTTTTGGACTTTGACCTTTGCCTGCCCCTCGTCGGATTTTTGCCTGATCCTTGCCTGCCTTGATTTTGTTCAATAAATCTTTTGAACAGTTTTCCCTTGGTGTCTGCATTTGTGTCCATTCCTCGTGTGCCTGACAGAACAATCTGGCCACCATGGACACAGCAGACATGAACGCCCTGCAAGCAGCGGTTTCCGAACATGGAGCCATTCTGGGATCCCAACAACAAACCCTACGTAAGGTAGACCACAACCTAACCACTTTGGCTAATTCAGTTCAAACTCTCAACAATCAGATACAACAACAGCAGGCTTCCTCGTCTTCTGCTACTGCTGCTCACGCCCCTTCCAGTCAGGATTATGTACGTCAGCCTGCTGCCAGAGAGCCCAAGCTACCCCCACCTCAACCTTACAATGGTGAGCTGATTTTTGAGCTGCAGGCCTCTGCTTTTCCTACTGAGCACTCACGTGTAGCCTATATAATCACGTTACTCACTGGCAAGACATTTGGGGAACAGCTATGTGGGATTCTGAAGACCCTGTTTGTGATGACTACGACAGATTTGCTGATGAAATGAAGGAGGTTTTTGACCGTTCTGTTACGGGCAGAGATGCTGCCAAGCAGCTACTCCAACTTAATCAAGGCAGCAGGTCTGTTTTTGATTATGCCATTGATTTCCGTACTTTGGCGGCCTCATGTGGCTGGGGGCATACTGCATTGTTTGATGCTTTTTTTGAATGGACTATCTGACACTGTAAAGGATGAACTGGTGTCTCAGGACCTGCCTGAGGACTTCAAGGAGCTGGTGAAGCTGGCTGGCAGGATTGATGCTCGACTAAGCGAATGGCGCTCTGAGAGAGGTTCATTCTGCCCTCGTCCCCGGCTTACCACTGCCCCCTCATTACCAGCACCTCAAGAGGCAGCCCCTCCTCCAGAACCCATGCAGCTTGATCGTGCAAAGCTGTCTCCTGAGGAACGCATGTGCCGCCGCCTCCAGAATGCCTGTTTCTGCTGTGGCCAGACGGGTCATCTCTGCCTCAAGTGTCCGTTAAAAGCAAACGCCCATCAGTAGAAACAGGGCTTCTGATGGGCACTGCTCAAGGTAATTCCCCTGTCAAGCCTTCTTTTTTGCCTGTTTTGCTGCTTCTAAAGATCCCTGTGCTTCCCTTGAAGCAGCCCATATTGACTCGTGCAATTGATGGACGGAGTCTCACGCATATCACTCATGTCACAGAACACATATCTTTTCACGTGATGGATAACCTTCATGTCCCCATTGTCCTAGGCTTTCCCTGGCTGTCCGTTCACAATCCTCATGTTAACTGGGCTGATAACACAATTATGAGTTGGAGTCCATTTTGCCATTGTCACTGCTTAACCTCTGCTGCCACCTCTCTCTCCCTGGAGCCAGATAGGACTGAGGAGTTCCCAGACTTATCATCGGTCCCTCCTGAGTACCTGGACTTAAAGACTGTTTTTACTAAGTCCCGTGCTGTCTCCCTTCCTCCTCACAGGCCTTATGACTGTTCGATTGACCTCCTGGAGGGAGCCATGCCCCCCAAGGGGCGCCTCTATTCTCTTTCACCTACAGAAACCGAGGCGATGAACAAGTACATCTCAGAGTCCCAGGCCATGCATCGATTTCAGAGGTTTAAATGATATCACTGTGAAAAATCGTTACCCATTGCCACTCATGTCTACAGCCTTTGAATTATTGCAAGGTGCTAAAGTCTTCACTAAACTTGACCTGCGTAATGCCTACCACCTGGTGAGGATAAAGGAGGAGATGAATGGAAGACAGCCTTCAACACTCCCACAGGGCATTATGAATATCTTGTTTTGCCTTTTGGTTTGACTAATGCCCCTGCTGTTTTTCAGGCCTTGGTCAACGATGTGCTGAGAGACATGGTCAATCGTTTTGTTTTCTGTTATTTAGATGACATTTTGATTTTCTCTTTCTCCCTCGAACAACACAGACATCATGTCCGGCAGGTCCTCCAACCACTCCTGGAAAATCGCCTCTTTGTGAAGGAAGAGAAATGCGAGTTCCACCAGAGCAAAATGTCATTTTTGGGACACATTGTGAGTGCAGGCCATGTTCATGTAGACCCCTCCAAGGTTAAGGCAGTCACTGATTGGCCCACCCCGACCACGAGGCGTGACCTCCAAGGCTTTTTGGGTTTCGCCAATTTTTACTGCAAGTTTGTACGCAACTTTAGTACTGTTGCTGCCCCACTCACAGCTCTGACCTCCCCCAAGGTGCCTTTTCACTGGAATTCTCAGGCGGAGGATGCTTTTTCCAAACTCAAGAATTGTTTCACAACTGCACCTGTTTTAACTGTCCCTGATCCCTCTTTGCAGTTTGTAGTGGAAGTTGATGCCTCAGAGACCGGAATCGGTGCAGTGCTGTCCCAGAGGTCCCCCAAGGACAACAAACTGCACCCCTGTGCCTATTACTCTCATCGCCTATCTCCTACAGAGCGCAACTACATCATAGGGGACCATGAACTGTTGGCTGTGAGGCTGGCCCTTGAAGAGTGGCAGCACTACCTCGAGGGTGCAGTTTTGCCCTTCTTCGTTTGGACGGATCACAAAAATCTTGAGTATATCAGGACAGCTAAACGCCTCAATTCCCGCCAACCTAGATGGTCTCTGTTCTTTTCACGTTTCCATTTTACCCTCTTGTATCGCCCAGGTTCTAAGAACACTAAGCCAGATGCTTTATCAAGGATTTATTCACCAGAGAAGGAGTCCGTGGCTCCTAAGCCCATTTTGTCTCCCGAGCTGATAGTCGGAGCTGCAAATTTTGACATCGAGTCTCAGGTTCGGAGGGCCCAGCATCAGGAACCAGACCCAGGTAATGGGCCTACTGGCTGCTTGTTTGTCCCCACAGCTGTTTGCCCTGCAGTACTGACCTGGGGACATGATTCTAAGTTGGTGTGTCACCCGGGTATGAAGCGGACTCTGACCTTCATCAAACAACGCTTCTGGTGGCCATCTATGAAGACGGATGTGGAGCAGTTTGTGGCGGCCTGTGATACATGCGCCCGGAACAAGCACAGTAACCAACCCCCAGCTGGCCTTCTCAGACCCCTTCCTGTTCCACATCGACCCTGGTCCCACATAGCCATCAATTTTGTCACTGGTCTTGAGGTGTCCGAAGGTAACACATGCATACTTACTGTTGTTGACAGATTCTCTAAAGCAGTTCATTTTGTTCCATTGACTAAGTTACCCACAGCCAAGGAGACGGCAGAACTGCTGATCACCCATGTTTTCAGGCTTCATGGTTTACCCCAGGATATTGTTTCGGACAGAGGCCCACAGTTCTCTGCCCAATTCTGGAGAGCATTGTGCAGACTCATCGGTGCCACGGCCAGCCTGTCATCTGGTTTTCATCCTCAGACCAATGGCCAGACGGAGCGCGCTAACCAGGACCTGGAGATGGTTCTCCGGTGCATGACCTCCTCCAACTCAGCATCGTGGAGTAAGATGCTTCCCTGGGTGGAGTATGC